>NW_026252563.1:0-33525 GCF_025094135.1 Mucor mucedo | reverse complement strand
GCCTTTGCGTCAACAATCCACAAATCTCAAAGTGCCACCATTGATTGCGTTGGTATTCATCTGGATGACATGCTCACCCATGGTCAGCTGTATGTTGCAATGTCTCGAGTTCGAAAAATGGAAGACTTATATTTTTTTGGAGCCGATTTACCTATATGTATCAAAAGAAGATACGGGTGTGAAGCAGATGCAGTTGAAATTATTAGAAAAAGAAGAAAACCCGTATAGCAAATATGCTCACGCTACTCTGATGCATACATTATTTAATTCAAACATATAACAAGTATACTTTAACCAAACACTATCAATATCTTTTAAAATAAAAACCATATCATAATATCAAGCCTTGAGCTGCGCACGTCAGATTAGCCTAATTCCTTTTGTGGACCCCATTTATTCTTTCTAGGATCCCCGTGAGGGGGTCCTTTAGCTTACCGTCCCGGGAGGGACGGCGAGGATTAGCATTGATTGGCCAAAATAATGTAAAACATGAAATTGCGTTAATTATTAAATTCTTAGTCATAAGAGCTTAATATATAAAGTAGTGTACTCAACAATTGAATACCTCTTAATAAAGATTTTAAAGATCCAGTGCTATTTTTCGAGAACGGACATTATAATAACAATAACGAGAACGTGGAAAAAAACAGATCAAAGCACATTTAATAAAAGTCACTACCATGCAGGACGGATTTTCTTATCATAGTTATTTAGTTTCCATACTTGTTTGGTTGTTTAACATACTTTTTGTCATGGAAACACTATTGTCTTGTTGTCTTAAATCTCATGTTATCTCGGATATCTTGCTGTCTTTTAATTGATGTTCTTGTCATAGATATCTTGTTGTTCTATTTACCTCGTCGCTTTCGATATAAGTTATCGTAGATATCCGTCGTCGTAGTTATCCATTGTCGTAGATATCCGTTGTCTTAGGTATCTTTTTTCTTAGATATAATATTCGCTTAGATACGTCGTTGCCTTGGATATCTGGCTGTCTAATTTATCTGGTTGTCTTATATTTCTCGTTGTTGTGAATATCATGTTGTCTGAGCTACTTCGTTGCCTTAGCCACATCGTTGCCTTGGATATTTTGTTACCTTAGTAACATTGTCGTCTTGGATATGTTGTTATCCCGTATGTCTTGCTGTCATAGATATCATATCATCTTCGTCATATTGTTGTCCAAGATATCTGGTCGCCTTAGATATCCTGTTGTCTTAGTTACTTGGTAAATTGAATTGTCCGTCGTCTTGGTAATTACCTTTTTCCTGAATACTAGGTTCTCTTGTCACCTTAATCGACCTGCATACGTTATTGTATTTGCTTCTTGACGCTTTTAGATTTTATGTGGCTCTCAATATTCTGCTGGTATTTTATTTTTTGGTCCTTGTCCATTGTCATTACAAGTAACGTATATGTCTTTTTCTCTATAATCCATAAGTATGTATGATATGTTGCATGACATTTCTCCTTAAATGTGACCTGTACAATCTTTTAGGCTTGATAAAATTTTATGACTTCACTAAATTTTACGCACTTGTTTCATAATAAGTCCTATCTGGCCTTTTGTTTACATATTGTAGACCATTCTGAATACATCTGCGTTGCTCCCATGACGTTATAAATTCATTCAGACTTTTAATATATTTTTTTTGTATATATTTATGTAAAACATTTATTTTTGTTTGCCTTTCTTTCTGCCAGTGCGCCATGTTTAGACGGTTGGTTCTTAAAAGTTATGAAAATTAATAGCATGTGATTGGAGAGCGGTTTATCGAGGTCCCGTCATATGAACGTGACTAAGAAACTATTATTTTATGATATTATCTTTTTTTTCTTGATTTCAATAAAGTGTTTAGTCACACAATGCGTCAATTGGTGTTTTTCTTACATGGCGTGTGTTGATATACTCTCTATCTTAATCTATATCCATTCGGCTTCTCCTTCATTTCCGGATGTGGTCGTAACAAACTAATTTTAGGCCATTTTCGTCTCTTTAATCAATATGTCTATTCTTTGAGAATATTGATGGAATAACAATAAATCCCACACAAAAAGACGCTTGGAAATACCAGATCTTCTTCAGCATGTGTCATGTCATTTATACGTCCGATGAAAACCTTATCTCGTTCTCAGTAATTACTCGATATAGACTTTATCACGATTGTATGATGATTGTAAACTCGTTGTACTTGGTGGAATACTTCTCTGGCGTACGCCGAAATTATTTCAAAAACCGTTGATGAACAAGATCCTTTGATAGAATATGTATCTTCCACTAATTGTTACATTGACTTCGGACGTTTGGCACTTTTTTTAATGTTGTTTAATCCTTACTATATTTTCTAGGACATTGCCCCATCATGTGCTACAAGGATTAAACAGATCCTTAATTCTGTGGTCACATATCTTTTCTTATATTTCGCACGAGAATATACGACCTTATAGTTTTTACTTGATTATTTTGTCCTTTACTTGATCCTTTTGGTGATGGACTTTTTTTAGTTGCTTAAACAACTTGGAGTGACGTTTTTTGGCGTAGTTAGATTATTACGATGTTTTCATAACCTTTTTAAGTTCTTTTCAACTTCTAATAAAGATTTTTCTGTCTTTCCATAAAATATTTTCCTTCTGGCAATCTCTTTCTGATTGATACCACACTTTAGTTTCCCGTCTTCACACTCTTGCAAGAAGTGTATAACATGTTGTTTTAATTACTGCTGTTGTTGTGGTCATATAAAAATGTGCTAAAACAATATTTTGTGATATTTTTATTTTCTACTTATTCATGGAGGCATTTAGTTCAATACGGATTCAATTCATTATCTACAGATTCTGCTCGCGGTAAACGTAGTGTTTAATGAAATCTTAAACTACTTCAATCTGCCTTCGATTCTGAGTTTTGTGCAAACGCTCATTACGTACCTGTTGTTTGATTTTTTTTGACATGTCGGTACTTTTTTCTCAGTCATCGATCAATCCTTCTTTTACTTGGTACAAACAGGGGCGAGACACTGCAAAAAAAATTTTGTCATTATCAACCCACTAAGACATTCTTCAAATAAACTGTCAGATATTTTATGTTTCCTGTCCATCGTTACTGCAACTATTGTAAGCTGATCCGAAGATCTTTGTGTTTGGTTAAAATATGCACGGAAATTGTTAAAAAGAGTCATGTTGTTATTCATGCTTTGGGAGTTATTACTTTCTTACGCGTGGTCATTCCATAAATACACTCTAAGTAGATGTTTTGCGTATAAATAATCGCCTTGTCCTTTTGATGATTACTTATTACGGCTAATATTGTACGTGACTTCAATTTACTTAGAAATAAATTCGTAATAAATCGCTACATTTTAGCCATTTATAAATACTAGTTGACATACAAACAGACTCTTGTCCTTTCTACGCTTTTTTTAATTGAATTTACGCTCAAGCATTATTATTCTAAACCTAAGAGCATCCCCAACGGTGTGTGAAAAAATCATTTTATTCCAAAATAGCACAAAGATTTAGAATAATTTAACCCCAACGGTCAATTGGATAATAGAATATTTTAAAAATTTTATCACAAATATTCTAAATTTCCAATTGAATCAATAAATTTAGAAAATTTCTTCTTTTATTCTAGTCCCTTAATTTTTTTGACATGAGCGATAATTTCGAAACAGTAACAATCCCTGAGCTTCCCAAAAAGGCAGGACGTGGAGCAAATTGGTCAAGAGCCGAAGACCAACAGTTGTGCCTTTCGTTTGTCGCCATTGCTACCGATGGTGTCATTGGTAAAGGTCAGACATGCAAAAGTTTTTGGGATCGCATTAAGACCGACTACAATGCCAAAATCGGTGACAATGCTGTCGAAGAACGTACCAGTGCTGCCGTAACCAGCCGTTGGAACACCATCAATCCCAGCGTGCAAAAGTTCACCGGCTGCTACGAAACTCTTTTGAGAAGTGTGCAGCAAAGTGGATCAAGTCCTCAGGATTTGGTAAGATGGCTATAGCTTAATTCTAGCAGAACTAAATTGTTATTTTACATAATAGGTCCATAAGGCGTATGCTCTATACAAAACGTCGACCAAAAACGGTGCTCCTTTTGTTTTGGAACACTGTTGGCAAATCTTATCCGCTGAGCCAAAGTGGGCCATGTACAACATGCCTAAGCCTGTTGTAACTAAGAGAAAAAACAATGGCAGTCTTGAAGTCATTGAAGACACTGAGACGGGTTCTTCTTCTGGGGATGTAACACGCCCAATGGGGTGTAAAAAGCTGAAGGCACTCCAGCAGCGTGAGCGCCAAAACGAGGTAGGTGAAAGCATCGCCGCCCGTTTGAAGGATCTTCTGGAGTTGAACCAGAAGAAGTTACTTCAGAACAAGTTGGCTGTTCAAGTAACCAACAAGAAGATGAGGTTCGACAAGAGAGTTCGAGATGAAAGAATCATGTCGATGGATCTTTCGGTCATGACTGACCCTCGTAAGCGTGCGTACTTCGAGAAAAAACAGGAGAAAATCCTTTCTCAACCATCTGACGAATCGTCTGATGAAGAAGTAGAAGATGTGGTAGAAGATGTAGTAGAAGAAGTAGAAGAAGTAGAAGACGGATTAGAAGACTGATTGGAAGAAGACAAATAGAAACTTTTAAAAAATAAAAAAATAAAATTGAAACAAAGTACTACATATTGCCCTGTCTTTGCCAGTGATGCTCGATCAAGTCTTTTTTCAACTGATTATGTGTATCACTATCTTTTAAAGCAACCAAACGGCTCACCAAAGCAGCAAAGGCTTCGGGATCATTCATATCAGGGTAAGCTTGTCCATGAAAAGAATGCATGTGGTAGTCTGTTCCAAGATCCTGACCACGTTCGTTTTCTACAATCTTATTATGTAATATGATACATGTTTGCATAATGGCCTTGAGATCGATAAAGTCCCAAAGTCTAGCAGGCCATTTAATAATAGCAAAACGTGCTTGCAGTACACCAAATGCACGTTCTACGTCCTTTCGCACACTTTCTTGTGCCTTAGCAAAACACTATTAAAGTCCAAGTAAATTAGTTTTTTATAAATTATCTTTGTTACTCTTGGTACCTTCTCTTTTTGCGACGTAGGCACTGCAATTGTCTTCACCAAAGTCGACCAAGTTGGATAAATACCATCTGCGAGAAAGTACCCCTTATCGTATCTATTGCCATTGACGAAGAACTCGACTTCAGGAGCAACACCATGTATCAAGGGGTCAAATACATGGGAACGATTGATGACATTGATATCGTTCAATGATCCCGGAAGACCAAAAAAGCAATGCCAGATCCAAAGGTCTTGGGAAGCAACAGCTTCGAGAATCAATGTTGGCATTTTTTCTTTACCGGTATACATGCCATGCCAGGTAGTTGGGCAATTTTTCCACGTCCAGTGCATACAATCAATTGACCCCAACATACCCGGAAATCCTCTCTCTTCATTGATTGCCAAAAGATTCTTGACATCCTCGCTGTTTGGGGCTCTCAAATATTCGTCCCCATAAATTGCCACAATCGCATGGCAAAAGTGCTTCAATGACTCCATGGCTGTGGAATCAGCAAGTCTGATGTACTCATCAACGGAATCCGATGATACACCGTAAGCTAATTGACGCATAGCTGCGGTCACTTTCTGGATCGTTGAAAGTCCAGGCTTTCCAGCAGCATCCGGTTTTTGGGTGAAGTATTCATCCTTTAATCGAACTGCTTCGACAATTTCCAGAAACAGATCACGCTTCATTCTAAAACGACGACGAAACTGTTGGTCTGTATAAACAGGGTCATCGGAAAAGTAGTCGTTGAAAAGACGTTCATGCCCGGCAGCACGGTTTCTATTAACATAGCGGCGACCAGGAACGGATCCACCTCTCTTGGGTGTATCTTCGGTAAGTTGTATAAGATACTGAAGAGCTTCTTGGATAAGTTGATCTTCAATATCATTGTTGTCAATTATGTCAAAGTTATTACTCATTTTTGTAACAAAAAAATTTAAAAAAGAACAGAAAAGAAAATAAAATCAGGAACGGGATTATAAATTTAGCAACAACCGTTGGGGTCGATCTGTTCTATTTTATTTTAACAGATGGAAAACAGTCCTATTTTACATTTGGAATTCAAAAACCGTTGGGGATGCTCTAACAAATTTTTTCCTATCTCCTTAGAAGGTTCTTTCAATTTTTGAGAAATATTGCTCTTTTTTTGTTCATGTGTCCTTTTTTTTATTTATTTTATAACGTATTTGGTTCATTAACAAGTCAGTTTACGTTCTGCCTATCTCGTATGTATTTGACAGAGTCTTTGGAAAGGGACAGAAGTTTTTAAATGTGCCAAAAGTTGCTGCTTTGTTAAAAAATTTCCATCAACTACTGACTATTCGTGTTTTTAGTAAATTCATTGCTCACTTTGTGTCATTGCTGATTCATTTCTATATTTTAATTAAAGCTGCCCTACCAAGTACTACCACCGTCACAGATATTCCGTTATCACTTCATATCGTTAATCAAATATTTGTACCCGATTTTTAATTATTAATATAACAATTTTAGACTTACTTCAAAAACAATGACTGTTTGGTGTTCATATTTTGTTTCAACACGAGCTTGTCAATTATGAAACTGTTACAAGTACTACTTGTTTAAGCATATGGTATAATTATTAGGTATTCTGTAACATCGACATTTTTGCTATTTTCTCTGGTTTTCTGATCAATAATTGTTTTCTGTCCTTAATGTTTGGTAGATAGATACTCTATTTAAAGCTAGCACTACTATAAAGATGCTTATTACTGTGTCCGTCAAACGTTTAGCGTAGTTGACCAAAGTATTTTTGGGCTTCTATGTCTGACTGTGTCGTGTCTCACCTCCCTTATGGTAGAGACTTTTTTAACAATGTAATTAGACAGCCCAGGCTATTGGCATTTTATTAAAACTATTCCTACCTCTTTAAAAATGTTTTTCGACTTCTGAAAACTATTTTTTCCCTTTAAGTAAATTATACTTTTATTAATGTATCTTTTGGCTGGTGACGATTAATTGGAGTTTTGTTCTCATACTTGTTCCATGAACCTACAGTGTTCTCCTAAAGCTGTCTAAACTGGGTCAGTCCGTTAGAAGTGTCCGAGAAAGTATTATTTGGTTATATTGTCGAGTTTTTTATGTATTTAAAAAATTGTGAAGGTACATACGGTGTCAATTCCGTTGATGTTTACCACATGTGAAGTGGAGACATTTCTTTTATCATGCTAAAACTATTCCAATTATTTATCAGTACTGGTTGTTGGCAAAAAATTATCAACCATGCCAATTGGTGATATGTTTAATAAATTTCTCCGTACTCGCTAGTATTTAAGCACGTTTTCCCATTTTCCATCCAAAAAATATGGAAGTAGCAAGTTAATTTCAAGTGACTCCTACCTATAATATATTCTATACACTGCATCACTTGATTCTTGGAAATGTATAACATGAACGTATTAGTCATGTGGTCAAAACTGATTATGTCATTTTTGTACTAGTTTTAGCTATATTTTAGTAAAAATTTTAAATTTCATTCGGTGGACAACTCTGTTTTTGGAAGCAAGTATTATTCTGTCTGTCCTGATGGCCTTTCAGCTCTTGACATTCGCCAATTGTATATTAATGAGAAATCAAAACAAGCAAACTATTTTACGCAATTTGATAAATATCCCAAAATAGGGTCATCCACTCTAATATTCCGGTATCAAGCTGATATTTCGCTCCTAATACAGGGAGATAGAATCTCATCCATCGCGCCAATGTTTACCATGCGGCTAATTTAACGCTCATGAACTAGAACTTGTTTATTAATTCCTATAATCTTATATAGAAAAAACAGTCGATGCTCTCAAAAATTAGTGTCTATTATCTTTTGAACCGGATTCTTACATATGGTAACCGTATATCTAAAGATGAGTCTAACATTAGACTCTATTCATCTAACTTCAGACTCATAAAAACTATGAAACCAAATAAACAAGTTTGCCCTAGAAATATAACACTAGAAAGGCTTGAAGGCATTCATTATAACTTTATGTAGTTCCGACTTTCATTCAGGGTGCTATGTGTGTCAAGGCTTGGCCTTCAGAGGGAAGAATAGTGTAGTGCGCGTAATGTAGGGTACTAAAAGACAAATAAGTCAATGGGATCATCGTTCTTTGGAACAAGCATAGAACCATTAAAAAGAGCTCGTTGTTTTAAGTAGAATATCGTTCTTGCATGTATCGTTCCCACATTTGTCTGGTGTTGCTATACATGAAAGAAGAATCTCGTACTGGTTCCTTCTCATAGGACCTGGCACTCTCATGGACCGACGCACCGCCTTAGTCTTTCACACTACATTACTACCATTATCTTGTCAATTACCTTGCAAAGAGCCGTGGCTCTTGTTAATGATAAGAGAGGATGAAAAAAAAAGTCTTTCGTATTGATATTTTATTGTGTCACAATTAGGATCAATGAAACACTACGACCTTGAATTAAAGCCAAGTAGCAAAAATGAACTTCTTTATTATTTTGAATATGATTGGAACGAATTTAGCCGCTGTCTTTATAATATACGTAATTTAATTCTCCAGTTTTGTCTAAGAAAGAGGAGTGAAGCTGAAGATCTTGTAATTCCTTTGTTAAGGCTTTATCCTGCTTAATCACACTAATGAATTTTGGGAATTTTTCCCAGCTCCATCGCTCAAAGGCTGCAACGGAGTTAGGAATTACAATGGCAAGAGCGCCGTACTTAAAGTCCTTAAGTAAGACATTGTGTCTTTTACCGGCAGCTTTTAAAAGTCTGGTCTGGTATTTACTGGATTGACCGTCTATTGAAAGAAGTTTAAATCTTTAAAGTATGCAATAGGCCATGAATGTTTTACCTTTGATTGCTTGCATGTGCTTCTTATGTAATCCTTTGCCTTGTAATTTGGATTCTTCCAAGAAGCCGAAAAAGTGATAGAATCCGACGTATTGGATGCACTTTCCCAACACATCGTATGTTTGACCGGCATTAACGTAAAAGAAGATGCCTTTCAGAAAATTGTCTATATCTTCTTGCTCGGTAGTTGCTGTCATAGTAGGTATTTTTAATAGTCTGATTGCCTTGAGTCGCAGTTGAGAGCTTAAAATCGACATATTTTGTCGAATTGCGGTAGTTGGCGTGATAATAGCATCGGCCTCCTTTGAGGAGGTGGTAGGCACCTCTACTGGTGCAACCACACTGGTTCTATTGGATTCTGGAGTGTCATCTGGACACGACGCCTTGTCATCAACGTATGGGTTTGTGGCGTACGATTTTTTTTTGCTAGAAGAGCTACCCTCTTGGTTTTCTTTTGCCATTCTTTTTCTTGGCACAGCCATTGGTCTCTCCTCAATTGGCGAGGCCGTAGATTGTTCTGATTATGTACATCTTAATATATATACATTTTTAAGATAAAAAAAGAGCTCACCTTCTTCGGATGGCAATTGAATGTTTGACATTCTCAATCATTGACTAATTAAATGGCCATGGTTTTCTGGATCTAACAAAAATAATTGGATATCTGTTACAAGATGATTGGTTTACCTTGTACTTACATTCACTTTTGATACTAACATGCACGTTATTTAATTCGGTTATTTATGATTTTTTGTGTTTGTTGTGGAACAATAAAGTGAGTGAGAGATAAAAAAATTTGACGTCCATCACCACCTTTCAATATGCATTTTGGATTCAATCGCGTACCTGTCGGAAAGCGACTTTTTGTATGTAGGTGCAAAATTCGAATTATTCTATTTTTCTTTTTCGCGTTCTTCTTTTAATAGTAGCCGAGAGCTATATTAAATACTATCGCTACTTTACTATCAGAAATAGCTGTTTTATGTCTATTCCACGATCATTGTATACGCACAAAATGGTAAGAAAAAAACCGATAAGTATTCATTGCTTTACGTTTCAAAAGACGGGTAAGATGTCTAAATTAAAAGCATTTCGTTGTCATCTTATAGCCTTATATTGGATCGAAGTCGGGTGTTAAAAAATTACTGGCTGCTCTTTTTGTTTCTTTCAAACGCCGGGCTTTCCCTATACTCCCCCGCTTTAATATTTTAGCACTAATAATGTTTGATAACTATTAGCAAAACGTTTTTATAACTAAATATTTAAACTAATTGCTTATGTTTCAAATAAATGTTACAATCGTTCGTCTGTCAGAAATCTGTAGCAAAACGTTTTTTGGGGTATAAAATTTTAGATAAAAAAGAGCAAACAGTTTATCAGGTTCAAGCTTAGGGACACGTTATATTAATTGTTTTCCATGAGAAATGATTCGTATCGCATTATTTGGTATATAAGACATGGTATCGAAATACTTAGTCAGGTTAATTATAATGCGTACAAAATACAACAATAGGACTAGACACCTGTAGTGATATACTTTACAAGGAGTTGCGTAACTTCAACACAGGTAATTATTATGTTGGGTAAGACTTTACAGGAGATTCCATGGCAACCAAAATAGTAAACTTCTGTCTTTTTGGACATTCCTTGCACACGTGATTAGGCGGAATAATGATCAGGAGTATGACTATATCAAGTTTATGGCAGAGATTGCGTAAAAAAAATTGAAAATGCGTTTATTTTTCTAGCCATTGTAAAGATCCAGCCTGCGGTCTCGTGTTACAGCAAAAACCCTTATCTATTTCAACCATGTGGTGACACAAGTCCTTCCTACCAATATAAATATCCCTTACTTTTTCATAAATAAATCCTCAGACTTCTTCTATCTCAATTTTACTTTATCTTTCAAAGAGCCTATCTTGCTCCTTCTTTCTTATTTCTTTTTTTCTTTTTTTCTTTCTTTTCTTTCTTTTGTTTATAACTAGAAGCCATCCTCACGGAAACGTTCAGTTATACTAGTGATCTTATAGCGTAAATCTCTGTAATAAGAAACGTACCTATTTAAACCAGTCACTACAAAATCTCTTTAAATTCTATCTTTAATATAAACAATCAGAAAACATCCCTCACGGAAACGTTCATTTTGTTTTAGTGATCCTATAGTGTAAACGTCTGTAAAAGAAACATACCTATTTAAACCAGTCACTGTAAAGACCCCTCAATTACATTATTAAGCATAATATTAGAAAACATCTGTAAAAAGAGACATTCCATATTATCTAAGATCCTACATTGTAAACGTCTATCTAAAAGAAACATACGTGCTTCAAACAGTCTTATAATAATAATTTTACTTTCCCTCTTCTTTGAAAAATATCAATTACCCTTTTATTTTCATTGAAGAACTTCTTAAACCCATAACTATAATACTTAAAATCAAGGTCTAATCATCCTTTACAAAACCTGATTTGGTGCTCACTATCAAACTTTAAAACTCATATCTAAATACCACTACTCGGAACAACCAAATTATAATACCATAAAATTTTCAGCTCAATATACAAATAGGCCTTGGACAAAATAATTGACCTTCTGCTATTGCAGTTTTTGTAAAAGCTCCATATATTTTGAAATAACGAACACTACAGGCACGTTTTAGCAATTAAACATCGACCAGTCAACCGACCGGTCAAAAAATAATTTACGAACGGTCAACCTGCCGATCGAAAACTGAAATACAATCGGTCAGCCCGCCGGTTGATAGTTAGAGGACTGTCATCAACCGCCTATGTTTCAGTTGCTTATAATCATGCAAAATGTCTCAGACCATTTTTGAACCCAACTAGCCCATTGTTCCTGTTCCACCTGTTCCCTGTTCTCTGCCTCCTGTCAGACATGTCACTGTCAAACATCACTATTGTATCCTGTCTAACGCCTGTGTTCCAAATAATGTATCCCCGTTGTCCCTTGTGCTTGTAAAACCATTTAACGTGCGTTTCCTTGGTACCTCTGCGTTTGAACTCCCTTATAAAACATTAATAATATCAGCTCATGTTATCCTCTGTACCTATCTGCGAAATTATCTGTGTCCATTCCCGCTACCCCAAAGATGTCCCAAACTAAATATGGCCGTTCCCAAGCAAACTTTATTTTCAAAAACAAATCGCTCGATTTGTAAAAAGGTTTGGTTCCCCCAGTATAAGTACTAGTTTATAATTTTAGTATACTGAGGATAGCAATGTGGCCCATATACAACAATAAATAAGATATGCTAGTTTAGTAATTAGAAATATCATTTTAAGTCATTTCACACTTGTTTTTACTTTTTTGTAATTTATAGCCCCCACCTACGAGGGTATAAATTACTAATTTGTAAATTGCCCAACCCCCCATAAATTTTGGCTGGTAAAATGTTTTTTTATAGTTTAAATTACTATTTTGAGCTAAATACTTTTGTTCCCAAAACGTAAAAAAAGTTTTGCTTGGGAACGGCCTATGACTAATAGTCTGTCTTTGTTAATCTGATCCCCCAACCTTTGTTTACCCAATCTGTCAATAAAGATAAATAACAGCATGTTTATTTATTCTTATTTCTGTATTCGAGATCTTATCTATTTTTCCTGCTCCTCTGAATAAACCGTTTTCTACCTTCATTCCTTTTTATATATGTATTAATACTAATAGATATATAATGTCTGTTTCTTTTGTCCTCACCCTAATAATTATTCTGTTCTGCTCTTGCCCCGATCCACTCCGCACAGGCCTACTAATTGAACAGGTTATCTTGATTAATTTTGTTTATAGCTCTGTTCAATACACTAATACTTGAACCAGACTCCAAAGCAATGACACCATTAGAGCAGCATTGGAATAAACGAAAATGTGGTAGACTCAAAAATGGGTTACATGTTTAGAATAAAAATGTTCCAGTAAAGGTTATGAAAAAAAAAAGGGTTTAACATCTTATAATAGTGATAATAGCTTATATATTTCCTATGAAGCGCTGTTAACCGGATCCATAACTTAATAATAACAAAAAACAGAAAAATAAAAATGTTTGGAAAGTCTCCCTATGAATCAGTATGTGATGTCATTACCCAAAATACGAAAACCTTAAACGGTTACGATACTTTGGAGGGCACTGTATATACGTTTTTGAAATTTAGCGCACGTTTAAGGATGTTCTGATATGATTTGCGACTTACCTTAGATGTGAAATTAGCTCAGATAATCCCCATACAAGTTTAGAATGCTTGAACCATTTCGGAACCGTTTCTAATTTCTTATAATGTATTTTGGTCATTAGTTTAATGTAATCAGGGAACCCTTAAGTATCGGATCTGTAGGGATAACGGACCGGAGTACCCTAAAGTTAACGGATTTTCAGGGATAACGGACTGGAGTACCTTAAAGTCAACGGATTTTCAGGGATAACGGACCGGAGTACCCTGAAATCAACGGATTTTGAGGGATAACGGTCCAGAGTACGCAAACCTATTGGATCTTGAAGGATAACGGACCAGAATTTTCAAATCTGTATGATTTAGGGCCCTCGCAAGCACATCAAACTATTTTTTAAAGATCCCGATTAAGGACATTATTTTTTTTTTTTTTGTGAAAGGTTACAGCTTTTCCAAATAGAATCTTTTAAAATTTTAATAATATATATGGACGATTAATAACAACAGGTGCTCTCAAGGTAAAATTCGGAATGGTGATCGAGCCTTTTTTGGGAGTGTACCCCATTTCTTAAATTAGACAATAAAATAAAATTCAATGATCAGGTGATGACGTGACAGCTTTTCACTTTCGAATCTACTAAAGGACCAACGTGATTTATTAAATCAAAGAAAATAAAAAATAAAATATTTCCTTTTCGCTTATCTTAATTTTTTTAAAGTACTTATTTAACATGAACCCAATTGACGAAACTTTCTTCGACATGATGCAAGAACAACTTTGGATGGAAGATGACGCTGAACATTTCGAAGACGAAGATCAATATTTCGATGCCTTGGTGGACGAAATTAGTGCAATGGACGAAGAGTACGATTTGGAAGAGCAAATGCTTGAACAAGAGGTAGCCATTGCCGAAGAGCGCGTTGTTGCAGACTTTGCCCGCACCCAAGGCAACCAAGATGTCTTTTCCTTGTTTGAACTTTGGATCAGGGAAACAATTTTACATGCAACCACTCTTGTCAACTATGACATTTTTTATTATATTTTTATAAGCAGCCCTTGGATGATGACCAGAGAAGTCCACAGAAGGGTTGTTAGAACCGAGCGTATGGACACGTATGAAACTTACTGGACAATCAAGCACCCTAACCTGTCAGATGATCGTAACAGCCGCCACAGTTATAGAGCCCATTATCGCGTTAACAAGAGTACCTTTGAGTGGCTCGTCAATCGTTTAAGTAGATGTTCTGCTTATCTTGGATCAATTTTGCGAGGTGGATACTCTGTGGAAGTCCAGGTTGCGTGTGTGCTTTGGAGATTTGCCAACACCCATTTTGGTTATCGCATTGCTGAAACACATCTTGGAGTAACTGCCGGATCGTTCAATAATTTCACAAACAGATTTATTGATGCCATGTTGGAGATTACTCCCGAAATTATAACGTGGCCTATCGACGACAGAGATAGAGCTTTGAACAATGCTCGTGAGTTTTCAGAACTTGGTGTACCTGATGCCACGAGACTTTCTGGTGTACTAGGTGCGATTGATGGCAAGCTGGTCGTCATTCAAAAGCCAGCAATTAACGGAAATGCATATGTCGATAGAAAGAGCCACGCATCTATGAACTTAATGGCCATATGCGATGCCCGTACTCGGTTTATGTATGTAAAAACTGGGCATTCCGGTAAGTTCGTATGGAAGGATAAAAAATGATATAGCAGCTTACCGTTTGTTATTATATTAAGGCAGAAACCATGATGCCCGAGTGTTTACTAGCAGTGTGATCTATCATAAACTTTTGTTTGATGCGGCCAGATGGTGTCCCGCAAACACTTATATTTTGGGAGGTAAACTCATTAATCATACCATAGTGTACAAATTATTAATGATGTAACCTAGATTCGGCTTACCCTTTGCTGCCAAACCTCATTGTTCCATTTCATGGCCGACGTGAAAGCACTGCAGAAGAAAAGATTTTCAATGAAATCTTTTCTAGTTCTCGCATAAAAATAGAACATGCATTTGGTGGACTCACATCCCGGTGGAGATTCCTTTGGAAGCATTTGTATATGCTTAGTGTTGATAGAATGGCCAAAACTATCATATCTTGCTGTGATTTACACAACATTTGTATAAATCAAAATGACATTGAAGAGGCAGTGTTGGATGGAGGATTAGATTTCGAGGGTTTTGTGGAGGCAGATCGCCGAAACCAGTATGAAAACGAGGTGAATTTTGAACCCCCTCTTCCTTTTGATGGTACCAGCGCTACCATCGACGCAGCCGGGATGCGCCGTCTTAATGCAATGTCTATCTTAAGAAGAAACAATATCATGAGGGGAACAGATAGACTTTCATAGTTTTCAAAAGGTTTTAATGAATTAAAAATTTTATTTTATTTAATTAATTATTGTTGTCAGTAGAAGATGAACCATTAAGATTGGTATCACTATCACCTCTTCGAATGGCTGCGAATCTATTCAGGATAGTCTCCATATCAGACATACGTCTACGTCTATGCTCTTCCATGTCAGCCTCTCGTCTACTTCTTACTTCTTCGAACATACGGTATCTCTCTCTGGTCTCTTGTCGCCGTCTTGCTTGCATATCTTCTAGTGCAATTTGTCGATTACGACTGATACGTTGCAACATGTTATCAACATCGAGAAGTCTTTGTTCTCGATCTTCCCTTTGTGATGCTGCCATGCGATCCATCATCTCTACACCAAGTTGGCGGGCACGTGCCATATGCTCGTCTGACAACTGACGAGCAGCTTCAATAGGATCAGTTGATGAAGACTGCTCACCAGAAGTTCGACTATTTCTCGATGTACGGGTAGATCTTGGTGGAGGTGGTGCAGAAGAAGGTGGAGGTGGAGGTGGTGCAGATGAAGGTGGAGGTGGAGGTGGTGCAGATGAAGGTGGAGGTGGAGGTTGTGCGGATGTATATGGAGGTGGAGGTGGAGGTGGTGCGGATGTATATGGAGGTGGAGGTGTGGATGAAGGTGGTGGTGGAAGTGTTGCGCCTGTCAATGTTGGTGGTGCTGCGGATGCTGATGTAGGTGTTGGTGTTGGTGTTGGTGGTTCGGTTGTTGGTGTTGAGGTTGGTACGGCTGTTGGTGTTGGTGGTTCGGTTGTTGGTGTTGAGGTTGGTACGGCTGTTGGTGTTGGTGTGGGTGTTGGTGTTGGTGCTGTTGCTGGTGTTGGTGCTGGTGCTGTTGTTGGTGGGGGAGGTGCGGATGCTGATTCAAAAAATGATGGCACTGCAGGTCCTTCGTTGTTGGTAGAATCTCTAGCAGGATATCGATCAGCAAATGCTTTCTGAATGACAAGTTGATCAACTTCTGTAGGTCCCAAGTATGTTGTTTCAGGGCCATCGGATCCAATAGCATTCATCAAATTGGCGTCGTTAAATCGTCTGTAAGATCGAATACCACTCTCTTGCATGTTGATGCTTTCGTAAATCACTTCAGGTTGGATGCTGGGATCATCCTGAGTAATCTTAGCAATTTCCTCGTAGTACGGCATGTTTGGAACAGTTCCACCAACTCCGGTTTCTCTTGCTGCATTTCTTACTCTGGTAAAACGCTGCTTCATGTCTGCCCACTTTCTTTGCATGCTTGTCTCACTAAAGTTGGTCAAAAAAGCCGTGATGACATCAGTGGTAGCATTCTCAGCTAACTTTTCCTTCAGCAAAGCAGCCGAATGTACCCAGATAAGCTGCTTTAAGGCAGTATCGCTTCTTCTCAGCAAGTAGCTGTAGGTACCAGCCATAATTTCGAGGAGGATACAAATAGCTACATCAGGCCATACATTGTAGGACCGTGAAGATAATTGTTCAGGCTCATCGTCATCATCAACGTTGGCGTTACTGTCAGCTTCGGTGTTGCCGTTGTCAACAGGAATGGTGTTTTGCTGAACGGTAGGATCGACAACAAACACAAAAGTGCCAGCGCGTCTGCCACGTCCACGTCTGCCTCCACGTCCATTTCCACGACCGCGTCCACGACCACGTACATTGTTGGGGGCATTGTTATTAGCTTCGGTATTGTTCATAGTAAGGTAAGTGATAAAATGTATTTGACAAATTAAAGGGAAAGAAAAATAAAAATAAAAAAACACTGGATTTAAAGAAGTTCGTTATTTTATCATTTCCTTTTCAAGTAAACTATTTTGAAAACAAGATCACTTTGATCATGTTTTTATTTGATTCCTTATATGTATATGTATTATTTTGCCCAAATTTAGCTCTACATTTCAGAGACTTTTTTCACTATTTTTGTATAAAAAATAGGCTATTTATTTTCGGTTTCCGATCTTGAGAGCACCTAACATTGAATACTTTCAGTGCTAAAAAATCCGAATTGTCCAAACGAAGAATTAAAATCTGCAGGCCCCAAAAACCTTCTATCAGATATTTTAATGTCCAAATCCGATTACTGAAATCACGAATGTTGTTTTATTTTTCAATAAGAGCCTTTTATTTTTATTGATTGACTTTTTTTTTACCATCTCCATTTTATTTTACAGATATGAGTTTCCAAAATTATTCAAGTGCTGACTTCATCAATGGCCAACGCCCAAACCGTCCTGTGGTAAGAGGCCGACCCAGAGTAAACCCTCCGTCTGCTGCACAGATTCCCACTGACGTAACTGTTCCATCCTCTCAACCTGTACCTACCCCTTCTTCTGTACCTGCACCATCTTCCGAACATCTTCCTTCTGCTGGTCCTGTTCCTTCTGCTGGTCCTGTTCCTTCTGCTGGTCCTGTTCCTTCTGCTGGTCCTGTTCCTGCTACCGAGCAAGCTCCTCCTCCTGCTGCTGAACCAGTTTCTGCTGCCGATTCGGTACCAGAGCCTAACACCAACCTTAACTGGGATTCACCAAGCACACATGTATTGATTGAAATTTTTTCTGCGTATCTTGTTGAAGCGGGTGTGACTAGCTCAAATGAGGCAAAGGCAGCTTTAATCTATAGGACAGTAAAAGCCTTCAATGACAACGCAGCCGTCAATGGCCGAAGAGACATCTGTGCCATGACCACTAAATGGCATGCTCTTAATGCTAAGTATCGAAGCAGACGAGACGATGCTAATTCTACTGGTAGTGCACCTCTTCAACACTAGGAGTTTCATGATTTGATGGATCAGGCAACAATACAAATGCCAACTACAAACCCGCCTGTTACATACAGCTCCCATTCCAGAGAAACTGTGGACAAACCTGGTGATTATGCCACCAGAAGACGTGGTCATTCAGAAGTCGATAATGATAATAAAGAGGGTGAGGATGAGGATGAGGATGTCGTTCCTCAGGTAAATGCAAGACGTCCACGTAATGTAAGTGTGTCAATGTGGTTTATGGCAAACCATATGGAGCAAATGGAAGCTCAAAGCCGGGCTGAGAGAGCAGCTGATCGTGCTCGTATGATCGAAGAAAGGAATACCGATCGTGCACGTTTGGCTGCTGAACGAGAGGCAGATATTGTTTGTATGGCTGAAGAAGATGCATACCGACGAAATCAACTGGATCATAACAACGATTACAGACGACAAAATACTGAGTTGTTAAGAGAGGCTACTTTGTCCATGTCCCGAATGGTAGATTTGTTTGCTGCTTCAATCGTTCAAAACAACAATTCCACTCGTGCTCCCACCCCTACCACTACCACCGGCAACAACAATCCCCCTTCTCCCAATCCTTCTACAGATAATATCATTTAAATAAAATTGAATAAAACAAAAAGTTTTCTATACTTATCTATTTCTATTTCTAAGTCTAGTTCCTCTTCTACTTCTACTTCTAGTTGCTCTTCTCCCCCCTCTAGCCGCCCCACGTGTACTTCTACGTCTCATCAATTCCTCAAAAATGGTAATCCTTCTGCTACTACCGCCTACATCAGGTGCGTCTTCATCTTCAGGCACAGCTGCACTATGATCTTGAAGGTGAACAGTGTCGGTAAACCCGGTATCACCAAGGTCGATACACATATTGTGTAAAATACAACATCCGGTAATCACCTCGCTGATCTTCAACTGGTCCAACATGTAAATTTACTTGCCCGTAAATCTCCAACGAGCCACCAACACACCAAAGGCTCTTTCGATCGCCATTCTTGTAGATAAATGTACACGATTGAATGTACGCTTCCGACTGTCTAACACACATTGACTCTCAGTAAATGGTGTGATCAAGTTGGGTCCCAAAGGATAGGCAGAGTCACCGATCATGAACGTGTTGTCAGGAAAGTGAATGTCTGGGGGCGAAGAATTTCACTCGCTATATCACTTGATCGGAAAGCAGCAGCATCATGCCTTCTTCCTGAAGTAAATTTTGTTGTGTTAGCTTTTATATTGTTTCATCGTAGATCATTTTACTACAATACCTGAGTCACCCACTTTAATATACGTGAATCGTAATGCAGAATCACATACGGCAGTAAGCTTCACGGAATAGTTGTTCTTTCTATCCCTGAACATAGCACCCACGGTTGGAGGGAAGGTTGGTCAATAATAAAGTTCTTACCATCCACAGCACCAATCACACCATTCAATCTATCCCCAGTGCTACTCCCAAAACCGACAGCGATTGCATTGGCTCTGATAGGGTCTGATGGCCATGTCAATAAATGACCAAGTTGATCCTTAATTGGTTTGAGTGTTCTTGTGGTGAAGTTGTTATAACTACCTGATGAAACACCCAAAAGCATATACGCTTGACGATATCCGATATGGCAATTAGCCAACCGAAATAAAGCCGTTGCGACTTGGATATAAATCGGAATAGTATTGGGAGCAACAACATTGAATTCTTCGTGTGCCGAAAGCTCGTTCACCAAATGCTCAAAAGCACGCTTACCCATACGGTAGTTGGCGCGATAACTACTGACCTGGTTTTCGTCATTGTCATTGAGGAATGGGTGTTCCAATCTCCAAAAGTGGTATCGACGCGACTCACGTCTATCATCAGTACTAATTACTGTTCTTGTTCTTTCTACATGTTCGCCCATCATGAAAATAGGGAGATTGTTAATAGAAACTCCATATTGATCGCCGTAGTTGCTCGCAATAAAATCATATTGGAGACGTTCTGCTTGGTAAAGTTCTCTACTGGAATGAAGAGTCGTCATATTTTCTACGAGGCGTTGTCCAGTAGAATTAAGAATTTCCATTCTATCTTCTTCGAGAGATTCAGATTCTTCGTTGATTCGAACTATAAGGAGCTGCAACTGAGACACGATAAACGCAATTTGTTGTGGGGTCATCATTCTTAAACTGTAATTTTTATCTTTTTAAAATAATAAAAAAATCGGTTAAACTGAAATTTTGTCTTTAAAAAATAAAGGAACAGATATCTTAGTAATCTGCAAAAACTTTATTATTAATCATTCAAATTGGGTCATTTATAAAGCAACGTCATGGATTTCAGAAAAAGATTTCTTTTGGAAGTCTGAAGTAACCTTTCACAAAAAAAAAAAAAAAAAAAAAAAAAAACAATTTAATGTCCTTAATCACAGTGGCGGACTGGGTGGTAAAAACCCGCAACATTTGGTGGTAAAAACGTCCATTTTATACCACCGAATGTTTCGGAATTGTGGTTCATTTACCACCGGATGTGGTAAAACTCCAAAATTATACCACCTAATGTTGCGGGTTTTTGCTACATGTTGCGTGTTTTTGCCACCTAGTGTTGCGGGTTTCTTCCGCATGTTGCGTATTTATACCACTTCTAGTAGCTACTAAATTCCACTTGATGCGTCTTTTTACCATAATATAGCGTCCTTTCACTCAAAACGTAGTACGTACGTTATTACATCACTTTAACTATATTATTATTGATGCTGATGAACCTTTATACTGTTGTGCAATCAAGAAATACATTATATAATAAAAAGGCAGGGTTTAAATGAAAACGTTTTATTTTATTCAATTTTTATTTTGTATTTTACTTTATTTATTATAATTTTTGTACATATCATCTCCAAATTGATAAGGTACACTTACCTCCGTAATACTTCTTGCACTCACCTCCATAATACTTCTTGCACTCACCTCCATAATACTTCTTGCACTTACTATTAACGGGCCCAATTAACACCATACTAGCCAAACAGCCGTGTATAGATACAGGTAACATTTGAGAGTCCCGCGAGATGTAGTAGTATATAGACCAAATCATTTTATCGGCCTAAAAAAAAATGCAGCCTAAAAGAAAAAATTGCAGCCTAAAAGAAAAATTTACAGCCTACAGAAAAAAATATAGCCTAATTGAAAAATTTTCACAGCCTAAACCTGCTTTTCAAGTCCAAAGACGGCTCGAAATCTATACAACTCTTTAGAAAAACCGTATTGGAAATTCAAATGATAATTACCTTCAGCATATGACAATATATACACACAAATTCTTGGTACTTTAAAGTGTAATGACATAACAATAATTTGTATTTCATATGTCATATTTACCTAGTTTGTATAATCTACGGTATCTATTACTTAAATAACAGCAGTTACAACACGAAGCAGAATTCCGGGCTGCCTTAAAAAAAGTTATAAGAGAAAGAAAGGGAGAAAACTAAATGAACAAATTTATTAATCTATAGCAAATTATTTAAAGTGCGAATCACGCCAAAACATTTTCTACAGTAGCTGATTGTAACACTTTTTTGTAGAAGCACATCATCCATTTTTTTACGGATTTGCTCCTTATTGGTCAAAGAAGAATTATATTCTTCTTATAAAGCTTGTTTGCCTTAAATTAACTATACTCATAAGGTTAATCATTATCCTGCTGGTTCTTTAGCTGATTTGTAAGTTGGTCGTATCTTTTTCTGTAATGCGTAGACAAGTTTTAGTGTAATTAAATTCTTTTCAACAATTGATCTAATGACAGTGCTTGTAAAAGAAAAAAATTTAAAAAGAGGAAAGGAAGGAAAAATAAAAATAAATACAAATAAAAAATTATATGCCGATGGTTGCGTGTTTTATTCACCATGTTGCGTCTTTCCGAAACATGTCGTGGAATTACCCAACATGTTGCGGGTTTCCGTCGATAACCAATCGGTCTGTGAATTACTTGAATCCAACCCCCTTCCTCCCATCAGTGCCAATGTCAGAGTGGTAAATGAGGAATCGAATGTCTCCGTTGGAGAACCTAAGCGTTATTCCCCGATTAAGCGTCGTCGCAATTGGTAAATGACCAAATTATACAGGTCTAAGCTACTTTTTTATTTATCACAATTTTTATATTTTACATTCTTCTATGCGTTTTTTAATTTTATGCCGTTAATCATTTTTTATGCCCTTTTATTATGCCTTATATTTAAATATTTTTCCCTATGAAGTTCGTCTCTCTATGACTAATATATTTCCAAGTCAGGATTGTTAGTTTCTTTATGCTTTTGGTTTTTATAATAAATTTAAAATTTTGAAACTAGTCGATTTTGTTGAATGTGCATAACTTAAAATGATTTTTTAGCCTTCAGCGATGGACTTACTTAAATTAATTGAATAAAACGGAAATGCTTAAGTAATGGGACAACTGGTAATAAAGTTGGAAACCCAGTAATAGTGCCAAATAAAAACCAAAAAATAATTTCAATAAGTTAGATACTTCTAAAGTCATTTCAATGACCCATTCGTGCAAAGTATAATAGTCAAAACCAGTTTTTTTATAAACTTTTCTGGACCGAAATACAATGTGACAGCTAGAAAGAACTAAAATGTAAAGCATAAAGCGATATACATATCCTGATGACAAAGATTTATGGTACCGGCAAAAGGTACTAAGAAGGAGGTTTTTCAATTATGCTCGCTGTCATGATCGTTTCACGTAGATGCATTAATTTAGGTAATTCTTTGCCCGCAACTTTTACATCTCTAGGCTAGCCATCAATCATCAAATATCCGAAGTAAATAAGTAATGACTTACTAAACTTCGTCATTGCTTTTTTTCAAGCGAAACCAATATCCAATCCTTTTACTATGAATATGACAGGGCTTTACCTTTTCGTTCTTCACCCTTCATCAGATATATAATCTAATTACGGTATCACCTCTATTCTTCTTATACACTCTCTCTCACTTACTCTCTCTTTCTTATAATATAAGTATCTTTTATTAATCTGTTTGTGTAGTCAAGTTGTTTTCGGTTCGTCCTCTCTGCCTTTCCGCTCTTGACATTCGCTGATTGTTCTTTAATGAGATAACAAGAACAAGCGAACTATATTATGCAATTTGATAAATATCCCCAAAACAGGGTCATCCACTCAAATATTCCGGTATCCAGAAGATAATTCAATCCTAATGATGGGAGATACATGTTGTAGTTGAAATATAATATACATAAACTTGGGATTTTTTCATTTGAAGTTCCGAGCCTGGTTTACATATCAGGTTTTATCCTATTTTTAATAAAGTTCATCTTTTTTCTGTCTCGTATTTATACTTGCGTCAATCGACTATTTCATCTCAGATCACTTCAGAAATACTCTTTAATAAATTAATCAAACTAAATCGACTATTAACAATTGAGTGTTTCCTATCACAAATGTATATAATAATAATAGCTATCATAGTTTATTTTCTTATTGGCGTTATATATACGTTTTCTGCGTTAACAGTTGGTAATGATGTACACCAAAACGTATTTTATTAGTTTTTATATCATGCTTATACTTTTAATTAATGGATGCTCATACGACAAAATTACAGCCAGCACTGTAGTGAATGAATTTACCAAAGGGCTTTTGGACTTACTTCGAAGATGTTGACTATCGTAGTGGAGATACGTCATATCGACGAAAATTAGAAAGAGAAAAAAAGTAAGATGAAATGGGAATAAAAATCTTTTATATCGAGTTTATGATGGTCGGTATCTCGAGTAACTATAGCAAACTAAGTATTCGAATGAAAGAAAAACATGTCTTCTAACATATATACATCCTGCGATTTTTGCATCTTATCAAAAAGATTGAAAAAAAAATAACAAAGGTGGGAAGTTTGTAAACAAAAGTTTTGTTGGTCTGTTTAAAGTAATGGGTATATGGTCCGTCACTGAAATTAAAGAAATTCATTAATGGAAATTGGGTGACTGTACCATTGAAAGGCCACATATCCATGCAAAAGATTAAAGATGGGAATCAGGTAAAAGAGGTAGTTTTGACAAGTGCAAGCCTAAAAAAGGCATTAAGGGATTTTAGTTCTGCCCTGACGGATTTACACATTTTTTTTACACATTCTGTCTTTTAATCAAAAACACGAAATTTTTCATGAAAAAATAGTGGAGGAGTCGAGTTTTTTTTTTTTCGTTTTCTTCACTTTTTCACACATATTGAGTTTTAAAAACACGAAATATCATGCTTTAATTTTTTGTATTCATGGTAAAACAATTTCAAAATTTTTCTCATAACGATTCGTTGTTCTTTTTGCTTCTAACAAAGCCGGAGTATGCTCTTGTCGAAGCACAATACCTTCCTCATCTTTGCTGTCACTTTCGCCTTTAACAGAAGAAGCAACTTCCTCCGTAACTCAACTATGTTATTGCCCTGTAATGTGTCATGTTCAATTAACCTTTTCCTTTGTCATAACTACAACGTAATTCATGTTAGTATATAACTCATTATGAAGTTACGAAATCAGGAACAACTTCATTGGATCAGATCTTCAAAAATGAATGTCGTTCTTAAAAGTGTATTCAGGGGCAAAATGACAAATGCATTTCATCGGTTCTTGATTATTCTACCGAATGTGTGAAAAAAAATCTGTAAATCCGTCGGGGCAGAACTGAGGTGTTTTAAAAAAAAGAAAATCGGAAATACGCTCATTTTGGCGCTTAATAACATAATACCTTTTCACTATTATTGACATACTTTTTAATAAAATAAAGCTCTGTGTATACATACTACTGTTACGCGACAAATCGAGCGTACTTTCAATTTATCTTCTCTTTTAATCACCTACCAAAGTGCATAACGTCTTTTCGGGCTTGCACCTGTCAAAACTACCTCTTTCCATCTTTTTCTTATCCATAGATCTGTGACCTCTTACTAGGCGCAGTTATCCCATTCTTCTTCATAAATTTATTTAATTTCTTTCATTTCAGTGACTGGATTATATATCCATCACTATAAATAGGCATCCATAAGACCTCTCTTTTAATAAAAATCCTCATCTATTATCTTACTCATATTTCAATACTTTGACCTATTAGTTTTATATATTATTCAGCTCTATTTTCATTCTGATTGATCCCTTGGTTATATATTATCATTGTATCTTTTATTTTATAAGCATATAAGGCTATATTTATTCTCATTTATTTTCAGTTCAACTTCTGATTAAACTAGCTGTGGTGCTCACTTAACTCGCAACTCTAAAGACCTTTCTTTACTAAACCTCTATTCTATTTAAAAAATCTCTTTTATCTCTATTATCCTACTCGCATCCTCTTCTAAAACTACCTTTATTCAAGCATCTCTTACATCATTCGGGCAATATATTAGTCGGTATGTATTTGGTTTGTTTGTATTCTTCTTTTTACAACCCCAAACTCTTTTAATCTGACAAAAAGCTGCATTGTTAAATATACGCGTTATCATTCTCTAAGGATCTCATGGGTAGCTTATTATATTACTATAAATTTTATTTTTTTAAGTTTAAGAGCTTCTTTAGCAGGAGCTTTTAAAATGTAGTTTTCGATTAAATAAGAGTTCTTGACCTCCAGATAATATCTTGACGAAATGAACAAAAAAAAAAAAAGCTAATATTTAACTAAGAAGAGACCACCATTTTCCCTCTTACTTTACTTTAATAAGGAAATGAACAATAGTTTTATCATGATGGCGGCGCCAAATTGTGTACGACATTCACTCATTATTTTTCAGGGCGCACAAACACTGTTTGGTTTAAAACATTTTATGGATTTTAAGCTAAGCGCGACTACTAGAGTTGTATATTAATTGTCTGGACGCGGTTGCATTTATTTTATGATCCGATTACAGCCAGTATCCGGGATCTATCATTAATTGTAAAGGTTTAATTAGGTTTTGACGAATAATGGATGACTTCCAAAATGCAAAATAGAATTAAATAGAATAGACTTAATTTTTTGGGTTGTGTAACGTGGAATTAACCTTAAATTTCACCGCTTAAATTTTTGAAGTTAATTCGACCCCCCTACCCCCCCGAATTAAAAAAAATTAACAAAAAAATCATCTTTCTATTAAATAATTCATTTCTGATAAACGCTAATAACATTCAGATAATAAATATAAGATCTATGAATAATATTTATCAAAACAGTTTATTTATTTGGCTCTTTTACGCTTCTGAGAACCGTCTTTTTTGCCCTTTCAGGAGAAGTAACAGTGAGTTGCTACTGTGCATATAAAACTGATGGGTTTTAGTGCGAACGGAAGGAGCATCATTGATAATAGTTAAACTATCTTGGTTACCGGTGTCTGGATGTATTCAAACATCATTGTCATCTGATAATATAGCTGTTTAGGTAGAGTTTTGCATATATGGTACGGGTCAAAAAAGTTAATTCTATTTTCAGTGTTTTGGAACAGAAGTAAAATTAACTCGGAAATCAAATTTCCGAAGTTAATTCTATTCTATTTAATTCTATTTTGTATTTTGGAAGTCATCCAATTCCTCTCACTCCATCCTACAGTCATTATGGAAACATTCATATCTAAATTCAAGTCCACAAGTGGGAAAAAAACACGGTGACCAACTCTCTCTGCTTTTGTTTATGGTACAAAACTGAGGATACAATTATTTGGTTTCCAGTCACTATAGACGTTTTTCTGGTATATGACAGCTACAAACCGGCCGGAGGTAGTTTCGCCTTTTTCAAATTTTTTAAAAATAAATGGAAAAAACTACTATCTATTTGGCCGATATCTTGAAGGATATCCAGAAAACTTGTCAGTATTACATTACTTGTCATTAAAAATTTACTAACTATATATTGTAGATCCCAACGACAATCTTCAAATTGTGAAAAATGCCCTCAGAATGGCTAAACTTTGGGACGATGGTTGAGTCGGTGCGTATTAATTTAGAAGCCATTCTCTTCACATACATTAACAATCGTTTATATAGATGAGAGATCTGAAAGAGTCGTTCCTGCCAAGAGGGCTCGCAGGGACGAGGCCAGCTCTGAGGAGGACTCGGAAGAGGAACCTCTTTAGAACTGGGATGAGGAGGAGTCCCACTCGGAGTTGGAGGAGGGGTTGGAGGGGGAGGAGGAAGAACGTCTTCGGAACGCAGATGAGGAAGAGTCCATCCCGGAGTTGGAGAGGGAAATAATCAAGGAGGAGGAAAAGGAGAAGAGGGAGAAAGAGTTGAAGAAGCAGAAGAAGAAAGAAAAGTTGGAGGACTTACGGAAGAAGATAAATCTTCTTTCAAATGAGTCTCATCTTGTTAGAATGCCTGCTCCCACCTTCCAGCTTGAAAGGGACTCAAAGAAAGAAGACATGGTCAGCTTCTTGGAGAAGCTGGATGTATACAAGCAGAATGGCATGTTGATGGGCAATTGGGGTAACGTAATCCAATACGCCTGCTACCACCAATTGTTCCTCCTCTTTGAAATGGCCAAGATGCTCTACTGTCACTCGAAGTTGAATGAGGCAATATTAGATAAAATAAAAATGAAAATAAAAATAAAATAGAACTAACTTTTACAATAGTGGGTGGTTTCGATAAAGAAAAGATTGCCGACTGGAAGAATGTTGGGAAAAATGTCCACACCTTGGCCCCTCACAAGCACACAAAAAAAAATTTTAATGGTCGAAATATAGGACTTTTTTTTCGTTGTCCATTTTTTTTTTTTTTTGGTGAAAAGTTACCTCAGATTCCAAAAAGATGTATTTTCTCAGAAATTCGTGACGATGCTTTTAAATGGCTTGTTATGGATGATTAAAATTGATGTTTTCTCCAATTGCTAAAATGTCCGGACCGGATTTCATTTTTTATTTTTTTATTTTTTCTTTTGCCCCCTTTCAATAGTTTATTTTATTTTTTAAGTTACAGTGCATCTGTTTTACAACGAACAATTTTCGTTAAAACGGACATTTTTAGAACTTAAAAGTCGGATTTTTAGGGCCCTCACAAGCAACAAAATTATTTTTTTAAAGATCCCGATTAAGGACTTTATTATTTTTTTTTTCATTTTTTTTGTGAAACGTTACTTCAGACTTCTAAAAGAAAGCTTTTTCCAAAATCAATGACGTTGCTTTTTAATGACCCTTTTTGAACGATTAAAATATAAAGTTCACTCAAAATGCTAACCTATCGGTTATTATTTTTCAAGGACTCTATTGTTTCGATATACTTTTTATTTCTAGAGAAAACAAAATGAACCTATTTCAAGTTGTAACAGTAGTTGCTGAATCGCAATAAAATGTATTTGTACTTAATGATGATATGAATATGATTTTGGAATCAGACATTTCTACACTTTACTGACAGCAAAGTCTCCACTACAGTTTTATTGCATTCTCGATGTTGCCTGTTCCATCAGATCGTGAAACTCCCAATGTTGAAGAGGTGCACTTGTGGTATTTGACAAAATATTACATAGAAAAGTAATGAGATAAAAGTATATTTTTATTAGAGGTAAAAATAGACTAAAAGAACTCTGCTGCTATGAAATAATTGATCCTTTTTACATTGCACAACTCTCCTGAGTTTTAATGATGAGTCAACCTTTCTGGTTTTGGAATAGATCTATACTTTGTTTCCCGCCTTGGGTTAAATGGATACTACTCGTTAGAATTGTTTCCAGATAACGTTGTCCCATATCAGTGGATTGGGAGCATGAGTATGCTAATAAATCTTTAGTATTACGAGACACTTATTTATCAGATCATGCAACGGTTACTGTAAAAGATGTATACTTCTTTGTCAAGTGTAATTGGCAATAGAACATAATAGTTGATCATTTATTCGTTATCTTTGTAATGAATAAATTTCGATCCGAAATATAAAATGTCTTATCGATATTTGTATATTTGGTTGTAGAAGCTAGGTATCCATTAATTCATACACTTTTTCTTTCTACTCTTTATCAGCAGTATAATTATATCAATATATAAGTAAATGAACCATTTATATTAATAGCTGTTCTATTCTCTCTCTGGGTAGCTAATCCATTGAGAGAACTATTAATATTAAGTTTCTCTTTCTTATAATTCTTGATTGATCTGAGAAGTTTCTCTTCTCGATCGGTGATATCGTAACTCAGTGGTATAGCATTCTGTATCCAACTGTCATTCGTATATCGTATTTAGGCCAATCATGCAATCTTTTATATAGAAGTATGTAATCGAAGTAGGAGAAGTTGTATGGCAGTATACAAGCGTATGCTGATATGCAACATCAAAGGTTGTTTTAATTTCATGGTTTATTTATTTAGACGATTTGCTTAATTATTCTTTAAGTGGATCGTACCCAAATACGACAGCACTACCAGTAGAATTAGCATCGTCTCGTCTGGTTTTGAATGTATCACAGAGGCGAATCCACTTGTTATTCATCGCTGCAAAGTCCCTTTTACCGTTGATAGCGTCACTGGCATTAAAAGCATCTTCCGTTGCCTTGTTCAAGTTCAGCTTTGCTTGAGGTGAGCCAATAACACCCACGTTTACAACGTAATCGGAAAACAACTCGATCAAAACGTTGGTGCTTGCCGAATCCCATATGACAAAGTTAATGGTAGTGTACTTTTGGAAAGGCATTTTCTTAAATAAAATTGAATAATTAAGAATTGGTAAAGAAAATCGAAGAAGATCACAAACACAACTCTTTATAAAAAAAACAAAAACAAAAACATTGGTGAGTTCAGTAGCCCAATTTGGCTGATATTTCATCTGATAGAAGGATTCTGGGGTGGTTGGATTTTAATCCTTTATGGGGATATTTCGAAAATTTTGGCACTGGAGAAAATTCGATGTTATTGTTAACCGCCTATATATATCCATTTAATTTTTTATTCATCTATTTGTCAAAATTGTAACCTTTCACAAAAAAACAAAAAAAAAAATAAGTCCTAAATCGGGGTCTTTAAAAAAATAATTTTGTTGGTTGTGAGAGCCCTTAGACTGGTGATTTTCATATTTTTGGACAGAGAAATCTAATTTATCACGGGAAAATATTTAACCGGGATATATCCAATGACTTTTTATGAATTTTTGCATTGTAAAAGACCTCCCGGACATCTTTGCGTCTCCCCACGGTAAATGGACAATTTTGTTATGCCATCTGTAAAAAATTTTGTGTGAAAAAAAAATCCGGCTCTATTAGTTTGTGGAGAACTCTCTAATAAAGAATGCAATAGAGCCGGATTTTGGATACCTGTTGAATTCATCGAGAAGATAGAGTTTTTATTTTTTTAAAAAAATCAGAGCCCCCATATTATACCTGGACTAAATTATTTATCGAACGGCCTCCGGCCGTTCGGAGATTTTTTTAGAAACTGTAAAGAATAGATAGTTTTAGGGTGTTCTGAGGCAAATTATTTAAAATTTTAAAATCTTGATTTTAATTAAAATATTTGACCCCACCACTATGGAGGGGTCAAAATTTAAAAATGTTTTCTGACATTAAAATATCTTTTTAACTTGAAAAAGTACTAAAATCACATCACTAATTTTGTGTGGGAATTCTTTTTTTTCATAACAAATACTAAAAATGTCTTACAACGATAAATTATACTACTACTACCAACTTATTTGCAACCATCGCAACTTAGTTCTTGCTGAATACCAACAGCTCATTGATAGTCAAATAGCATTGAACGAACAGGTGTTTCTTTATTACAGACCACGTTTTTAGATTCGCCCTCTCTCTTTGAGATGACGCCTTTTCTCATTCAAGCTTGTTCTATCAAACAAGATAGACAGTTTATAAGATAAAGAAAAAGGTAATTGTGAGACTGGGTAAATTGAATATCGTTTTATTATTGAATTAGAGGATGGTTTATATAGGAATTGACAAAGTCCTTTCGGTACTTGTCAATTAATAGAGCAGGCTGAGAGAATGTTTTATAATGTGAACATATTGCAGTAAGCATGTGTGGACCATGCGTGCATTGTAAGCTGTGATATTATTTATAAGTTGTTTTTATCATTTGTTAATGCAGATGTTGCGTGTAAACCGCGTGTACGTGAGGTGACACAAAATAACTATTTCGAGTTTCTTCGCTAAAGTAACTCACAGAATAGTGCTTGTATACACTACGAGATATTTGTGTATACAACAAAGCTCAAATAGCATACCCAACTGAACCGGTCAACAATCGCCATTCATTCGCCAACTACCATTACTTCCGCATCTCTGACCCTTTTTTGACTGATGACGAAAATCCACGAACCAGCTATCGCGCCATGTACCGTATGAACAGCACTACCTTCGAAAGGGTTGTAAACGAACTATGCAGAGATCCCGCTTTTCAATCTAGAGCTGTAAACTGTATCCCTCCATACGTCCAGATTTCAGGTGCAATTTGGCGCTAAGCTAACTGTCACGTTGGCTATCGCTACGCCGACTTGACTATAGGAGTCTCTCACGGTAGTTACAGAAACTTTACGGAACGTTTTGTAAAAGCCGTTGCTAACAAATTCAAGCATCTTATCGAATGGCCCAAGGACGAGCAGCGTGTCGCTGCAATCAAACATGGCTTCGAGTATGGTATAGGCCGCACTGTTTGGGGTCTACCAGCTGTTGCAGCTTTGGACGGCAAGAACTTTGTAATTGAATCAAGAACGGAACATGCCGAGGATTGGAGGGATCGTAAGGGAGACTTTGCCATGAAACTTACGGCAGTATGTGATGATAAGAGTAAGTTTACTTACATTTCGGTTGGTGATTCAGGTAATAATCTATTTGTCCGATTGTATGCAATGATGTCGATCGTTTTGACATAGGTCGTTCACACGATGCTGCTGCTATCAACCTCAGCGAGATAGCAAAAGTTGCCTTGGAAAACCCCCAAGAATACTCTCCTTTGAATGGGTATATCCTTGCAGGTAAAATATATAAGCGTGAATAAAATTTTCGAAAAAAACTAAATATGTTTTAGACACGACATACCCATTATCGCACCATATAATTGTGGCTTATCCTGTTTCGGAAGTCCTTGGAAGATCTGATGATGCTTTGGCCAAAAAAAAGTTCAACAAGATCCATTCGTCAACTCGAATGGCCATTGAAAGAGCTTTTGGTATATTTATTTCTCGCTGGAGATTCCTCAGCAAACGTATACATACATCAAGGATACCGGTGATATTGTGGGTATTATAGCAGCTACTTGTATTTTACACAATCTGTGTATTGAGGTGATTGACTCTGTTCTGGAATTAGTAGAAGATAAGAAGAACGATGTGACGAGCGATGAGCCTGCTGCTAGGCCGGATAGTTCTAGTCAGTCAGTCAACAGCACCGCCTATCGGAATGGTCAAACTAGAAGGGACAACATCAACCCCTATATGCCTCCTGAACAATAAACCAGTAATGTTTGTAACAAAATTATATATTTTTATTGATCAGTATTATTATTATTATTTTGACCCTGTTGGTTTCGATTGGCCAAATCGTGAAAGATCGCATCAACAAGTTTTGCCGTTTCCCTGTTACTTTGAGCAAACAGTTCTGCCACTCGATCACTACGTGCAAGTAATGCAGCATTGGCCTCCTGACTATACTGAAGAAAGGACTGAAAGTGGTTGTCCTTTTCCAAAGCTTGAGTTTGTTGCACCCGGTTCAAGACACGCAACATGCTGTTCTCGATGCGTTGTTCAGACGCCGATGGTAACGGCAACATCGAAGCTACTCTTCCTGGGTAGGTTGAAAGCGCTCCGATGCGCGTGCAGCTGGTGCAGATGGTGCTTGTGGTGCTTGTGGTGCTGGTAGTGCTTGTGGTGCTGGTGGTGCTGTTGGTGCTGTTGGTGCTGTTGGTGCCGTTGTTGTTGCTGGTGGGGATGTGGCTGTTGACACACGGGGTGTCTCTAATCTGCGTCTTTCAGTGGGAGGTTGTTCTTGTTCACCGACAGCAAAGATCCCCTCCAAAAGTACATTACCTGCTGTTGCAGGTTGGGTAACCACAGTAAGTAACACATCGTCTGCAGTGTTTGTATGGGCAGTATTTCGGCTAGTACCACCAACAACCTCAGGCTCCAAATTGTCATCATCCTCAGGAGCATCTTCAATTCTTGTTCTGAACTCCCCTGAAATTGAGGAATAAGTGAAAGGTGAAAAATATGAAGGTAAGTCTTTCAGAATGCTATATAACTTGTCATAAATGATAGAACGAGCGGTTGTTGCTTGTCCAGTAGAATTACGGGTGGCGTGATTTCTTTTGAAATCCTGCAAACGATTTGACCACTTGCTTTTCAACTGTTCGTCGGTCGGAGGAGCACGTTTAACATTTCCTGCATGAAATT
>NW_026252562.1:0-33750 GCF_025094135.1 Mucor mucedo | reverse complement strand
ACTTTATATTTCGTTTTTTATAATTGTATTTTATCTTCTATTTGCTATGATTCTACGGGTTAATTTACATTAATCAATACAGAAATCAATTACAAATTCACTCTTGTTCGGCATAATTTTATGCTGAGCTTGTTGCTTCTCAGGCATAAATTTATATGTAAATTTGCATAAATATATTTTGATCATGGTGGATTTCATATTAAAATATTTAATGATCATGGTGTAGTTCAGGTGCTTTATTCTCCATCCATTGGCTTTTATTTTATAGATGGAGGTATACTATTGGTCAATTATGGATTAGCTCATAGCAATGCTGTTGTATTTGGGTACGATTCACTTAAGAATAATTAAGCAAATCGTTTAAATAAATAAACTATGAAATTAAAACAACCTGTGATGTTGCATATCAGCATACGCATGTATACTGTTATACAACTTCTCCTACTACGAGTACATATTTCTATATTAAAGATTAAATGATTGGTCTAAATGCGATATACGAATGATAGTTGGATACAGAGTGCTATACCACTGAGTTACGATATTACCGATCGAGAAGAGAATCTTCTCAGATCAAATCAAGAATTATAAGAAAGAGTAACTTAATAATAATAGTTCTATCCATGGATTAGCTACCGAGAGAGAATAGAACAGCCATTAATATAAATGGTTTATTAACTTATATAGCGATATAAATCATACTGCTGATAAAGAGTATAAAGAAATAGTGTATGAATTAATAGATACCTATCTTCTACAGCCAAATATACAAATCTCGATAAGACATTTTATATTTGGGATCGTATTTTATTCATTACAAAGATAATGAATAAATGATCAACTACAACTATTATGTTCTTTTACCAATTACACTTGGCAAACAAGTGTGCATCTTTTACAGTATCCGTTGCATGATCTGATAAATAGGTGTCTCGTAAGATTAAAAATTTATTAGAATACTCGTGCTTCCGATCCACTGATATGGGATAACGTTTACTGGAAACAGTTCTGACAAGTAGTATTCATTTAACCCAAGGCGCGAAACAAAGTATAGATCAATTCCAAAAGCAGAGAGGTTGACTCATTATTAAAACACAGGAGGGCTGTGCAATATAAAAAGGATCAATTATTTCATAGCAGTAGAATTTTGTTAGACTATTTTTATTTCCCCTATAGATATATTATTATCTCATTATTTCTCAAGTTTATTATTTTTGTCAAATATCACAAATGCTATAGGTTTATTGGTTTTATATTTGTCATATAGTTTAGATGATGGAATGTTATTGGCTTTTTTTTTGTAGATTGTTTACATTTCTTTTTTATTATTGGATCAAAATTAGCTCGAAAGAACATATAAATAGAATAAAAAAACATGACTAGAAAAGCGATTTTATTGAATAAAAAAAAGCGCTTCCGCTCATTAGACATCACTGAACGATCCATTAAATGAAGAAACTGAAGCAAATTAAAAATCAGAGATTTCGTTTTAAAGCAGCATGTCTAAAAAATAATAATAATAATTAGTATGAATGACAACAAGCAACATTATATTTCTTACCATAACAAAACAAAAACGAGAAACCATATCCATCATATCATGTACATCAATAAAGGGGCATCGCGTGGGAATCTATCGTAGAAAAATAATAATAAATAAACTGAACACTTCGGTACGGGTCTATGTCTTACCCGAGATGCACACAAAAAAAAAGACCATACATCCAAACCTGATCCAAAAAAAAAAAAGCACAAAATAGCATTCTAGAAAATGAAATAATTAGAAATTGTAAGATACAAAACTATATGGAAGTCTTACCCAAAGTAAATCCAAGAAGTAACAATAGATAAACAAGGCTTGATGTTTATAAAAGAAGGGGAGAGTACTAGACGTGACACAACGGAACCATTTCATCGAAAAACAAACAAACGGAACAATTCATGATAGTGAGCACCACCTTTCTCCCAAAAGATAGTTGTTATGGACGAATTTTTGACAAAGGCTTAGCAGCAATTGAATCTATTTTAAAAAATTAGAAATGGCTTCTTTTTATTTTAAGTGTAATCATCCGTACCTTTTTATTCACGAAAATAATAAGACCTGCAAAAGAGCACTAGCCGACCTTGGGAAGCTAAAAATTTTTTTTTTAGCACAAAAGTAATAGAGCAAGAAAAAAAAATTGGGTACCTTTTAAAAAAACATGTCCACGACGCGTCAGCCAAGTGTAAGCAACATGAGCAGCATTCCAAATAGGACTTGGGTTACAGCGTCTTTCAAAAGGAAAAAAGATTGGTAGTTCAGTAAATTAAGGACCTTAGCAACTAGAGAGAAAGACACTTTCCTACATTTATAAAAAAAAAAGAAAAGGAATGAATGAGTTGAAAGAATAACAACTGCTTTTATTTCTCTTACTTTATTTCAACGATGCTTCCCGTAAAGAGACTATGTTTGCATTAGACACTGGAGTAAAGAATGTTATTTGAATGAAGAAGTATATAAAATTTTAAGCTTACCACTTATTAAAAATTATAATCATATGGGAAAAAAGTGTTAAGAAAAAAAAAGAAAAAGGGAAATAAACAAAAAAGACAAAAGTCTACCCTAGAAATGAAATAAAAAAGATTGTTTTGATGGTGACCTGTCATTTTGCTTAATTAGGCAACCCCACATTTAAGAAAATGAGTCATGCACGGCTATAGGTAGTACATGAACTTCCGCCTAAGCCCAAACAGAAATTCTCGCCGGCTGCGGTAAAAGCATCATATTTTCATAGAATCGTCCCGGGTAAATATCTAGTTGCTATACAGTTCTAGGTTGTTTTGCAGGAAGTTAAACCAAGAGTAGTTTAAGAAAAACAAAAAAACAAAAATAAGGTCTTTAAATGCTTCTCTTTAGTGGAATTCTTATTGGATAGATATTAAGAGAACAAAATACATGAAACTTTTTATAATAAGCTTTTCTTAGGTGGAATTTTTATGGTGTAAGCACCAAATTACCACAGAAGGGTGAAGAAAAAGCCAAGACGTTTATTGAAATAAAAGCATTCCGATTTATTCAGGACAGAAAAAAATAAATAAAAGACGATTGTGAAATCCAGGAAGTTGTTTTAAAGTTTATGAAGGACGCAACGTCTTCCTTAAAAAAGTTTGTTTTTGTACCCGCTACCATCCAGAAAGATTTAGTTTTTTTTATTTTTTTTTATATACGGTACATATTTAACTTGATATATATATATAAAAAAAAAAGAATTGCAAGCAAACGACTTAAAGAAAAAGATTTGCAATAAACAATACAAATAGATACCAAAGAAAAAAAATATCTTTGACGTTGACGTTGACATTTTTTTTAACGCACTCGCTTTATCCTCCCAAGTTACGATATCATTTTGATTATCAAATATAGACTTATGTAGGGTTGCCCTGGATACTAGCTTGTTTTTAGTGAAAACTGTATTTTACAACATATGAGCTATTAAAAAAATATCAAACCATTGAAGAGGAAAAAAGAATTTCCGAAAATATACCAACCTGAGTGGACCAGATGGTGGACACGGAAGGTGGTGGACAGCGGAGTTGGTCCACCAAAATCAAGTAATTTCTCGTCCAAGCACTGAAAAAAATAATTGTGGGTTACTTCTCAGGCTATTTGGTCCACCTTTGTCCCACCTGGTCCACCAAAATCAAGTAATTTCTCGCTCAAGCACTGAAAAAAAATAATTGTGGCTTACTTCTCAGGTTATTTGGTCCACCTTTGTCCCACCTGGTCCACCATCTGACATTAAAATCCTTCCAACATATGTGTCTGAGACAAAGGTACATGAGCTTCCTTTTATTTAAATAACTAAATAAAATTGATTGATTTTAAATAAATGTCAAATCATCTTATAGTTCAGATAAAATGTTATTCTATATCGTATCAAGAAACTTTTCATTAAATAGGTTATCAAGTAAGATTGTTTTATTATTTAAAAATTGAACATTTTAATGTTTGTTCTTCAGGTTAAAGCTTAACATTGACAAATAAAGCAATTTGACATGTATTATTTGATGCCACTTAACAAATAAAGAACTAAATAATATTTCAGTTTCATCGGAACAGTATCCAGCATCCACAATGAGCAGTTAGGTTGATCAGTTAAGATTTTCTAAACAAAGAAGAGGTTGCTAAACTCCTTTACTATTTGTTCAAGGTTCTTGTACTATATAGCTTTACGTGTTTATAGTGTTAGTCCCGAAAACGATTCGTGACATACATCTTGTCTACTGAGTGCTAACAGCTACGTTGTGTAAATGAACTGTGGTCGAAGTAACGTAAATGGGTTAGTTATTCCTGATTCAACTGTAGCCACTTCTTACCAATTCATACTTGAGCTGGAGTTAATTTGTCATGTCTTTTTAGGAATTAACGCAAAGACCTTAAGTTTTGCTTTCCAGATAAAAAGAGTCTCGTTGAGTTGAATTCAGCTGCTTAATCTTGGTGTCCCTCCTTTTATAAAAACCAGTAATTACTTAAGTGTAAGGTATACATCGTCTCTTTTCTTTTTCTGGCCAGACAGTATTATTGCTTTAAGTTTATGGGGGGGGTTATTATGTACGAACAGAGGTTGATTTTAATGTAAAAAAAAAAAAAAGAAAAAAAAACATTCTAAAAAGAGCAAGTAGGACAATTTTTTATTATACTGGCAAGTAAGCTTGTGCGCTTAAGCAGTGACTCTCCACCGGTGCTCAATGAATTAAGCAGGCAGTGAGACTCGGGGTCAAATACCGCTGAAATTGCTTTTTTTCTGTCCCCGCTCACGCGTTCCTATTTTTTTTTTTTTCTCAGTAGCTGAATTCCCAAGACTACTCACGGGTTTAGAAAAAAGAATACACCCGGTTTTTTCTTTGATGAAGCAGTCAACCACCAGGTTCTCATGGCGACCACACTGAAAAGCAACCGATCAAGGTTAAGCCTAGCGACAGCCATGGGTTGTACAGAAGCACAATACTTAAATATAAACAAGGTTCGATTGTTTGCTGTTAAGGCTTAAAAAAAAAGGAAACCAACTCGGCTGTATTTTATGTAGCTGATACAATGATGAAGGACGTAAAGGACAAGAAGACTTTAAAGACCCTGTTTCTCTCTCTTGATAATCAGACTGATAATACCATAAGAAAAAAAAAAAAAAAAAAAAAAAAAGCATGATTAACAAAGGACATGGTAGACGATGTAAAGGCAACGACACTCTCTTTCCCCCTCAGTATTTATACACACAAACTCTGTATTTGGTGATGAATACATGTGTCAAATTAAATGAATTCCCAACATCGTCACGTATGATTTTTGCTTTTTTTTTTGTGATACACAAATTGGCTTACACCGGATAGTTTGACTATAAACATCCCTGTTGCTCCTTTGTGGCGTGTAATTTACTATTCTCATATAATACTTTACCACCAAATTCCCGTGTATGTTTTCCATTCCCTCCATCCACTAAATTAAAAGCGACCCATTTTTATTGTTCTTACATCACGATAAATTAATACGGAATCCATCGGTCATAATCACCAAGTGATCTTTAAAGAGATAAATAAACTTCCAGATAACATGATAAAATAAATTCATGCCATCTTCCACGAGTGTATATATAAAAGTCTAGTCTTCTGCTTCAGCCATATGCATGATTTAGTAATAAATTGATGTATGGGTAGCTCTCATGTTACAGGGTTTACATCCAGGATTGAGATCGATCTTTAATTAGGAGGGCTTTATAAAAGAGTAAGTATCACAATCTCATTTAACACAAAGAATAATTCACCTCCAATGATTTATATCTTGACAACCTACTAGTGTGTATATGTCTGTTGATCACACATAATTCAAGTTTAAATATGTCAAAGAGGTGCTACGGCCAAAGTTTTGCAGGAATTTCAAATCTTTCTTTGCTTTGCTTATGTTGTTGTTGTGTAGCTGTCCATCCAGTGTCGATATTATGTTCTTTAAGCACTACCCATCATGCGTAGTGGTGGATAAATACAAAGGAGAGGAACAAATTACGTCGATTTAACACATACTGATTGATGAACGTCGTTATCCATGGGAACGGAAAAGGTATTGGTGCATTTTCTTTCCTTTGTCGGTCTTATCATTTGTTGAATTTACGCTTGTTGAATATCCTCTTGGTGAATGTTTAAAAATGAGCACCTAGAACTTTCTCCAAATACTGAAAAGGTATAATATACCAACTGAGGTGCAGGTGTAGTTGAAGCAGTTTCACGTCATAAAGTCGGAGAAGCGTATTTATTGGCCACAGCATTAGGAGTGCCATGGGTTAGTGATTGAACGCTGCATTCCCTTCTATTTTTGTACACCGCGCAAAAAAAAAATGGCTAAGGAATGGCCACCATCCAAAGAGAGCGTGCTAGATCTTTTTACGAACATCATTAGTGCACGTTTGCAGTTTTCATTTCTATGATAGACAGTCAAGTGTCTTGATACAACAAAGTGCTTCTGCTTTAGCCATTTCTGGGTATAAAAGAGGTTTTTCAAAAGCTCGTAAAATTATTTGAAGACTGCCTGGTGGCTGTCCTGTTGTGACTTGACTATTCAAGCGCTAACAAAAAAATAAACAATAAAAAGAAAAACGCACCTCTTTTATTTTTTTTTCTTTCCCCACCTTCTCCCACAATCTCGCAAGAAAAAGTGTAGCAAGCTTTCCAATGTCATGCCACCTTTGAAACCAGGTTAAACAGGTAATTTTACAAGCATGGGGGGTCGCTATTTTTTTTTTCTAATTTCGTTTTTAGCTTTCCAAAATTTAAAACATCTTGTACCGTTTATCAGGTATTTGGCCTTCACTTTGTTAAATGTTTTGGCCTATTGATCAGACTAGTGAATTAACAGAGTGAAAATAATACCAGCAACTTCATCTTGGGACAGAAAACTTTTGACTTTAACGGATGCTCAACAAATTCCCATGATAGTTACCATCACCTTTGGGAAAGGATCGCCAAGCGACAATTTGGAATTATAAGCAATTGCTGTGGGCTGTCTATAGACGATGAAGATAATGATGAAATTTTATTGAGGATTATAAAAGAATTGAATGCTGAACTTCTCTTTACGAGATATTTATTTGCAACAAGAAGTACAATAGGTGTAATCGGACAAACGAGAGCAAGAAAGACCAGATCAGAAAGTATCGGTGAGATCAAAAATACAGCAAATTCAAGAAAAGAAAAACAAAAGGTGGATGCGAGATCAAGTATAACATGAGAAGCATAACACGAGAGGTCAAATTAAAACGACGCATAAGGAATACTTTGTGGATAAGAGTGTAATATACAAGGAAATGGAGGTATGTTTCGGCTTGTTGATATGAAGATGACAAAAAATAAAAAAATAAGGTGCTGAAAAGTAATGGAGCTACCAATAAAAATTAAGGTATATGGCTACTGTAAATCTATTTAAAAATGTTTGGGAGATTGATACGAGAGAATATAAAAGGGTGTAACCTGGAGAGTGCAAATTATGTAAAAAGATTCCTCACAGGGTGTAATTTAGAAAAGTGGCAACAGAATTAAATTTGTATATAAAAAACGAAGATTTTGTTTGTTTTCTTTTCTCTATTTGGTTCACTTAAACTGTGCTTGAGGCGGAAGGGGGATCTTTTAATTGAAAGTACAAAAGCCCTAATAACTGAATCCAAGTTATGACAGTTGCTATTCTTAATACAAGCAACTTTGACAGGAAGTCAGCAAGCATATTGGTAAAAAAAAGGTAGGGCATTTAATAATACCTGCATAAGACTTTACGATACCGTCATTGTTTTCGTATTCTGTAGGTTTCTTTTCTTTTTATAGAATTTCTCTTCTTCAATGACCAACCAATGTTAAGGTCAAGGTTTTGAAGCTTTCCGTAGACTTTTTATGATGAACACACTGAGTCTCTTCTAAAAACGGCTGGGAAAAAAGTGCTTCGAACGTCAGTTTAACTGGTGTTGTTATCCTTATTGTAGTAAGAGTAAAAAAAAAAGGGGATGTTTCGCTAAGTAAACAGTGGGCTTATTTTATGCCCTCCCTCCGGGGAGATATTGTGCCGAATGTTACAGCCAAAGTGAACGTAGTCACGGCCTAGGATCGGAAACCTTTTGGCTGTCCTAAAAGATCACATGCTGTAGTGGCTTTCCCTTAGGCGCCTTACACTGTAAAAATAAAACAAACTCTTTTTACTAGAAATCAAAATAAATATTGAAACTTTTGAAAGTGTCTGCTCCTTTGCCAACATGAACACCCATTGTCACCAAAGAAAGCACTACCAGTTTTATTAAAAACTTTCCTCTCGAACACAAGTTTGGGACACTAATTGTCAACGTCAAAAGGACAATTGCAAATATGATTGCCCTTATTTTATTAAAGTAAGAACCTCCAAAAATGAGGGAGGGGGGGGGGGATTTCTCATACTCAACCTATCGAGAATGAACCTTTACGTACAGAAAATATTATTTTGAGCAGTAATGGAAACAAAAAAAAAAGCACGCGTCTGACTATGCTACAGGGCATTACAAGTATCACAAAACCCAAGAATAGAGCGTCCCCTTTTTTTTTCTCTTTCAGTAGCTGAATTCTCAAGACTACTCACGGGTTTAGAAAAAGAATGCACCCGGTTTTTTTTATGAAGCAATCAACCATCAAGTTCTCATGGTGACCACACTGAAAAGCAACCGATCAAGGTTAAGCCTAGCGACAGCCATGGGTTGTACAGAAGCACAACACTTAAATATAAACAAGGTTCGATTGTTTGCTGTTAAGGCTTAAAAAAAAAGGAAACCAACTCGGCTGTATTTTATGTAGCTGATACAATGATGAAGGACGTAAAGGACAAGAAGACTTTAAAGACCCTGTTTCTCTCTCTTGATAATCAGACTGATAATACCATAAGAAAAAAAAAAAAAAAAAAAAGGAAAGCATGATTAACAAAGGACATGGTAGACGATGTAAAGGCAACGACACTCTCTTTCCCCTCAGTATTTATACACACAAACTCTGTATTTGGTGATGAATACATGTGTCAAATTAAATGAATTCCTAACATCGTCACGTATGATTTTGCTTTTTTTTTTGTGATACACAAATTGACTTAGACGGGATAGTTTTGATTATTAACATCCTTGTTGCTCCTTTGTGGCGTGTAATTTACTATTCTCATATACTACTTTACCACCAAATTCCCTTGTATGTTTTACATTCCCCCCATCCACCAAATTAAGAGCGATCCAATTTTATTGTTCTTATATCACGGCAAATTAATACGGAATCCGTCCGTTGATTAAATGTTCTAATCACCAAGTGATCTTTATAGAGATAAATAAACTTCCATATAACATGATGAAATGAATTTATGCCATCTTCTATGAGTATATATAAAAAAAGCCCAGTCTTGCTTCAGCCACACGCATGCTTTAGTGATAAATCGATATATGGGTAGCTATCATGTTAATGGGATTATGTCAAGGATTGAGACGGAATTTTGATAGTATCACAATTCCATTTAACACAAAAAATAACTCACCTGAAACGATTTACATCTTGACAACCTACTAGTGCGTATGTGCCTGTTGATCACACATAAATCAAGTATAAATATGTTATATAGGTGCTACGGCCAAAGGTTTTGCACGAACTTCATCCCGATTTAATTTGAACTCATTCAAATCTTTCTTTGCTTTCAATATGTTGTTATTCTGGAGCTGTTCATTTATTGTTGATGTGTGCTGTCTCTGTCTTTTAAGCACTGCCCATCATGCGTAGTGGGGTGGATAAATACAAAGAAAGGGAAAAATTATGTCAATTTAACATGTAATAATTGGTGAACGTCGTTATCCATGGGGACGCAAAAGGTATTGGTGCGTTGTATTTCCCTTGCTGGTCTTGCCTTCTGTTGAATCTACGCTTGTTGAATATCTTTTTGGTGAATGACTGAAAATGAGCACCAGAATCTTCTCCAAATACTAAAAAGGTGGATTATCCAACCTGAAACCGTTTCACGTCATCAAGTCGGACATGCATATTTATCGACCACAGCATAAGGAGCACTGGGCTAAAAATTCAACGCTGACTTTCCTTCTATTTTTGTACACTGCGCAATAAACGACTAAGGAATGACCATCGTCCCAAGAGACCGTACCAGATCTTTTTACGAACAGCATTAGTATACGTTTGCAGTTTTTGTTTCTATGATAGACAGCCAGGTGTCTTAACGCGACAAAGTCCTTCTGCTTTGGACATTTCTGGGTATAACAAAGATTTTTCAACAGCAGTAAAAAAAAAAAAAAAAAAAAAAAGAAAAACCGCACCTCTTTTTTTTTTTTCTCTCCCCACAATCTCGCAAGAAAAAGTGTAGGAAGCTTTCCTTTTTATGCCACCTTTAAAACCAGGTTAAGCAGGTAATTATACAGGCATGAGGGCTCGCTTTTATTTTTGTTCTAATTTCGTTTTTAGCTTCCCACAGTTTAAATCATCTTGTACCGTTTATCAGGTATTTGACCTTCATTTTGATAAACGTTTGGCCTGCCGGTTTAGACTAAAGGATTAACACCGTGATAATAAAACCAGCAACTGGAAATTGAGATCAGGAAACTTATAACTGCAACGGACGACCAATAAATTCTCATGATAGATACCATAATATTTGGGAAAGGATCTCCAAACGACAGTTTGGAATTATAGGCAATTGCTGTGGGATGTCTGTCGACAATGAAGATAATGACAAAATTTCATTGAAGCTTGAAGAATTGAAGGCTGATCTTCACTTTACGAGATTTTTATTTGCAACAAGAAGTACAATAGGTGTAATCGGACAAACGCGAGCCAGAGAGACAAGATCAGAAAGTACTGGTGAGATTAAAAGTACAGCAAATCCACGAAAAGAAAAGCAGAAGGTGGATACGATATCAAATTAACACGAGAAGCATAACAAGAGAGGTCAAATAAATACGACGCATAAAGAAAGAATATTTAGTGGATAAGGGTGTAATATACAAGGAAATAGAGGTATGTTTCGGCCTGATGATATGAGGAGAACAAGAAATAAGAAAATAAGGTGCTCAAAAGTAATGGAGCTACCAATAAAAATAATATATATGACTACTGTAAACAGTTTGAGGGATTGATGCGGGAGAAGATAAAAAGGATGTTGGCCAAAATGGTGTAATCTCGAGAGTGTGAATTATGTTAAAAGCTTCCTCACAGGGTGTACTGTAAAAAAATGGCAACAGATGTAAATCGGTACATAAAGAACAAAGAATTTGTTTGTTTTCTTTTCTCTGTTTGCTTAACTTAAACTGTGCTTGAGGCGGGAGGGGGATCTTTCAATTGAAAGCACAAAAGCTCTAATAACGTAATGTTATGACAGTTGCTGTTCTTAATACAACAATTTTGACAGGAGGTCAGCAAGCATATTGGTGAAAAAGTTAGAGCATTTAACAGCGCCTACATAAGGCTTTACGATATGGCGATTGTTTTCGTATTCTGTAGGTTTCTTTTTTTTTTTATAGAATTTCTCTTCTTCAATGACCAACCAATGTTAAGGTCAAGGCTTTGAAGCTTTCCGTTGACTTTTTATGATGAACACACTGAGTCTCTTCTAAAAATGGCTGGGAAAAGTTTGCTTTAAACGTCATATTTAGTTGATGTTGTTATCCTCTAGCAAGAGTAAAAAAAAAGATATTTCGCAAAGTAAACAGTGAGCTTATTTTACGCCCTCCCTCCGGGGAGATGTTGGGCCAGAAGTTACACTTAGATACAGCCAAAGTGAGCGTAGTCACAGCCTAGAATCGGAAACCTATTGGCTGTTCCTAAGAGATCACATGCTGTAGTGGCTGTCCCTTAATTGCCTTACACTCTGTAAAATAAAACAAACTCTTTTATCTAGAAATCAAAATAAATATTGAAACTTTTGAAAGTGTCTGCTCTTTTGCCAACATGAACACCCAATGTCACCAAAGAATTCACTACCAATTTTATTAAAAACGTTTCCCTTGAACACAAGTTTGGGACACTAATTGTCAACGTCAAAAGGACAATTCCAAATACAATTACCCTTATTATATTAAAGTAAGAACCGCCGAAAATGGAAGGGGGGGGGGTTCTCATACACAACCTATCGAGAATGAATGTTTACGAGCTTAGTACAGAAAATATTCTTTTGAGCAGTAATGGAAACAAAAAAAAAAAGCACGCGTCTGACTATGTTACAGGGTATTGAGCAGGAAATTAAAAGTATCGCAAAACCCAAGGAACAAAACTTTGGAGGAGGGGTTTCATGAGCCTGATAAAATAGTTTAAATAACTCAGCTCAGCTATGAATGACTGACACAATCCGACAGGTAGCATATAAGAATTTTATATTTGGTATATTTACAGTGCGTGTAACAGGGCCTCTTGAAAAAATCCAACTCTTTGGGATAGCCAAAAGGTACCCGATCCTAAATGACCCAGAAATTTTAAAGTGGCCGTATGTGGAAATCGATGTAATGATCCCGTAAAGAAAGACCATAATGAGATGTCAATAACAATAACATTCATCCTTAAACTGTGTATATCTTGTAGCACACTGTTCAGGGGAAATTTTAATTCTTAATAAAGGTAGATGTGGCACCTCATTGTGGCTAATGTAACCTTCACATATTTTTATATTAATGTTATTTTTTAAATGAGTATGCCTTATACTTGTATGAAGGATGATATGAGATCAAGCCTATACATAAAGTAAATGATCAGTATTTAATGGAAAGTATCGATAAGAGATATATTTAGGATTATCAAATTGAAGATTTAAGAAGTGTAGATCGAGTCATATATTAAGTATATAGCCTCAATCACGACACTGTACCTGTGTTTATCATTGTGCCTGATTTTTTATTTTTAGTATTTCGGGTCTGTGATGGACGGTCTGATGTAAATGATGAACTTATTTTAAAGGGAGAAATGGTCACTTTACCTTCATACAGCTAGACATCAAAAGAGTGTCTGAGCACATGCTAAAAAAGCTATTGGTGATCTAATAAAAAACATTATATACTAATAACGCATTAGTATACGCATATAAAAAAAAGTAAGTGGTTATAAAATTGATAACAAACTCAAGAGATTTGTTCAACGAGTAAAACCTTGCTTATTTAGGAGAAATGAGTTACGCAACCCAGCCTTTTCACGCTTGAAGATTGTACTCAGATCTTTTACTCTTTACTGTCCTTCTTGTAATTGCAACCCAGCCTTTTTCTGCCCCCCCCCCTCAGATTTTTTTTTATTCCTTACTGCCCTTCTTTTCATTGCAATCCAGCCTTTTCCCGGTCCCCAGATTTTTTTACTCTTTTGAGAGTCGCGTATCGAGCGAGGGAATGCAGTTTGCCCAGTCGGGTGGCTTGACATGACTTTTAAAATTTGAATAGCCTCAGGCAGACAAAATTTATTTTGTCTACTACTTACTTCCCTGCGTGTTTTTTATTTCACTAATTTTCTGCACAATGTAGCTTTTTTAAAAAAAAGCATATTCAATACATACAGAATATTGTTTTATGGGGTTTACTATTACTTATATTTTTTTTAGGCAGATACGTTCTTTTCATGACGAATAATAATGAAGATAAAGCCCTTACCCTATAGCTGATTTTTTGTTTGACTCAAATTTGTTGTGGTTTTTGCCACCAAAGTTTGCTTGAATTGTCACCAACTGGTTTTGTTTTGCTTTTTTCTTTTAAATTTTTGCTGCAAACAAATTTGTATGTAAAATGAATAACAGTTACCAACTGAAATTGTGTTAGAGTTGTTTGCTGCTAATAATTTTGTACGCAAACAATCAACTGAAACTAAACAGATGTCTGTAAGTATTTCATGCAAGTGCTTTTTGCTGTGAATGTAGCTCAGAGCTTCTTGGTTTGGTGCAAAGATGGTCTGTTCTGACAACTCCAATGATGTTGAAGCGCTAAAGGGAGAAAAGCTTGGAATTTGTAAGGGTTCACTTTGGTTTCTGATTTTTATGCAAAATAATTAGAACGCTGGTTGCTACTGATGGGGGACATAGGCTAAATATAGCTACAGAGTAAATATGGCTTTTTAAACTCAAATATTTATTGTAAAGTCTTCTGTTTTTTTCATTACTCCAAGTTCCCTCTTCAGTACCTTCAGCATCAGTGCAAAGCGTAATGCTTTTGTTTTTTCATCTAGCTTAATAACTTTTTAGTGTTTCTACTTTCACACTTTGCTAATGAATGTTTCTAAATTATACAGTAACTGGTTCTATATTCAAGGGATGAAGCTGCTTTTCCTTTTTAAATGTATGGGTAGCTCCCATGTTATGGGGTTTACATTCAGGATTGAGACGGATTTTGAATAAGACAACTTTATAACAGAATAAGTATAACAATCACATCTAACACAAAAAATAACTCACCTCAAATAATTTATATTTGAACAACCTACTAGTGTGTATATGCCTGTTGATCACACGTAATTTTAAGCGCAAATACGTTATAGAGGTGCTATGACCAAAATTTTGCAGGAACTTCATCTAGATTTAATTTGAACTCCTTCGAATCCTTCTTTGCTTTGCATATGATATTATTCTGTAGTTGCTCCTCCATTGTGGATGTGTGCTGTCTCTGTCTTTTAAGCACTGCCCATCATGCGTAGTGTGGTGGTTCAATACAAAAGAGAGGGAAAAATTGTGTCGAATTAATACATAATGGTGAAAGTTGTTATCTGTGTAAACGGAAAAGGTATTGGTGCGTTTTATTTCCGTTGTTGGTTTTGCCTTTTGTAAGACTTACGCTTGTTGAATGTCTTCTTGGTGAAAGAATAAAAATAAGCACCTAAGAATTGAAAAGGTGGAATGTCCGACGTGAGGTGTAGCTGGAGCCATTTCACGTCATCAAGTCGTACAGGCGTATTTATCGGCCACAGCATATTAAGGCTAAAAATTGAACGTTGCGTTTCCTTCTATTTTGGTACACCACGCAAAAAATGGCTAAGGAATGACCATCATCCCAAGAGAGCGTACCAGATCTTTTTACGAACAGCATTAGTGTACGTTTGCAGTTTTCGTTTCTATAATAGACACCCAGGTGTCTTAATGCGGCAAAGTCGTTCTGCTTTAGACATTTCTGGGTATAACAAAGATTTTTCAACAGCTGAAAAAAAAAACCGCACCTCTTTTTTTTTTTGTCTCTCCCCACAATCTCGCAAGAAAAAGTGTAGGAAGCTTTCCTTTTTATGCCACCTTTAAAACCAGGTTAAGCAGGTAATTATACAGGCATGATGGCTCGCTTTTATTTTTGTTTTAATTTTTCTTTTAGCTTTCCAGTTTGAAACATGTTATACCGTTTATCAGGTATTTGACCTTCATTTTAATGAATGTTGGCCTGCTGATTTAGACTAGTGAATTAACAACGTGATACTAAAACCAGCAACTGGAAATCCAGGTCAGGAAACTTATAAATGCAACAGACAGCCGACAAATTCTCATGATAGATACCATCATCTTTGGGAAAGGATCGCCAAACGACAGTTTGGAATTATAAGCAATTTCTGTGGGCTGTCTATAGACGATGAAGATAATGATAAAACGTTATTGAGGGATCATGAAATAATTGAATGCTGAACTTCACTTTACGAGATTTATATTTGCTACAAGAAGTGCAATAGGTGTAATCGGACAAACGAGAGCCAGAGAGACAAGATCAGAAAGTACTGGTGAGATTAAAAATACAGCAAATCCACGAAAAGAAAAACAGAAGGTGGATACGAGATCTAGCATAACATGAGAAGTATGACGCGAGATAAGAGATGATCAAGACGCATAAGGAATACTTTGTGGATAAGGGTGTAGTATACAAGAAAATAGAGGTATGTTTCGGCTTGATGATATGAGGAGAACAAGAAGTAAGAAAATAAGGTGCTGAAAAAGTATTTGGGGTACCGATAAAAATAAAGAGGTATGGCCACTGTAAATCTATTTCAAAATGTTTGGGGGAGAATATAAAAGGGATTTGGGATAAAATGGTGTAATCTCGAGAGTGTGAATTATGTTAAAATTTTCCTCACAGGGTGTACTGTAAAAAAATGGCAACAGATGTAAAGCGGTACATAAAGAACGAAGAATTTGTTTGTTTTCTTTTCTCTGTTTGCTTAACTTAAACTGTGCTTGAGGCGGGAGGGGGATCTTTCAATTGAAAGCACAAAAGCTCCAATAACGTAATGTTATGACAGTTGCTGTTCTTAATACAAGCAATTTTGACAGGAGGTCAGCAAGCATATTGGTGAAAAAAATTAGAGCATTTAATAGCGCCTACATAAGGCTTTACGATATGGTGATTGTTTTCGTATTTCTGTAAGTTTCTTTTCTTTTTATAGAATTTCCCTTCGCCATTGACTGACCAATGTTAAGGTCAAGGTTTTAAAGCTTTCCGTAGTCTTTCTATGTTGAACACACTGAGTCTCTTCTAAAAACGGCTGGGAAAAAAGTGCTTTGAACGTCATTTTAAGTGGTGTTGTTATCCTTATTGTAGTAAGAGTAAAGGATGTTTCGCTAAGTAAACAGTGGGCTTATTTTACGCCCTCCCTCCGGGGAGATGTTGTGCTGGAATTTACACGTTAGATACAGCCAAAGTGAACGTAGTTACAGCCTAGGATCGGAAACCTTTTGGCTGTCCTTAAAGATCACATGCTGTAGTGGCTGTCCCTTAATTGCCTTACACTGTGTAAAAATAAAACAAACTCTTTTCTCTAGAAATCAAAATAAATATTAAAACTTTTGAAAGTGCCTGCTCTTTTGCCAACATCAACACCCAAAGCCACCAAAGAAATCACTACCAATTTTATTAAAAACTTTCCCTTCGAAAACAAGTTTGAGACACTAATTGTCAACGTCAAAAGGACAAATCCAAATATAATTGCCCTTATTATATTAAAGTAAGAACCACCAAAAATGGAAGGGGGGTTCTCATGCTCAACCTATCGAGAATGAACGTTTACGAGCTCAGTACGGAAAATATTTTTTTGAACAGTAACGGAAAAAAAAAAAAAGCACGCGTCTGACTATGTTACAGGGCATTGAGCAGGAAATTAAAAGTATCGCAAAACCCAAGGAACAAAACTTTGGAGGAGGGGTTTCATGAGCTTGATAAAATAGTTTAAATAACTCAGCTCAGCTATGCATGGCTGACACAATCCGACAGGTAGCATACACGCCTAGAGTAAACAATACCATTTATGATATATTGGGGGGGGGTCAAATAAACACTTAACATCGGGTACCATTGGCCCAGAGTTTTTTTTCGTCAAAAATAGAATATTGTACGATGTTTTTGTGTTTATTGTTTGTCCCCCCCCCTCCCCCTATTAATTTTGTACCCCCAGAGCACCCCCACCCCCAACAAAAATCAGTCGCCGTTTTTTACATACACCCCCCCCCCCCCCATTTCGCTTTAACATGGATGAAAACAATAAATTTCCCACTTAATTAAAAAGATACAGGTATTACTTGAGTATTTATAAAGAAGAATTAGTGAATAATTTTATCGTATCTACAAGTTGTATTATGAAGCCACCATAAAGTTCCAAAATGGGACTTATTGACGACGGAAAACTGTTGGTTATTTCTGATCTGTGCATCTATAGGCATTTGTGACATATCAAAAACATTTTAAACCTCATAGTCTTCGGAACTCGTATCTTCGATTAAAAAATCTTGGGATGGCAGTCTACGGGTTACAAAGTTTCCGGCCAGGTCAGTTGCGCATGTGCTGAAAATGCTTACCAAACCAAGATGTTCATCTCTTATTGGCACAAATTCAAAAGCTTCAACGAATTAATAACCGTTTGCTTTTTGGGAAATCCTTCCAAGAGTTTGGCCATTTGTTGGGCTGTTCATGTTTCTGAATAGAGCAGCGAGACCAACAGTCAGCTTATTATTACTGTTATTATTGTCTAACAATTCAAGCTCGCTTTGAAAAAGCATTGTATCATAAGACAAAAGAACTCCTTCACTGCACATTTCATACATTGGTGCCGAAGAATCTCTTATAAATGATCCACCTTGGCACATATGGCGTAGCATATATTCTTCCGAAAATCTTAATGCTACATCTCTTGAACCATTATGGCAATTAGTATGGCATAGTAGCTCTCGCATAAACTTGTGTTGCTGTTCACAACGTTCAGCCTCAGTGTGAGAACCACCAGCAAATATTTCTACATCGTCTGATAAATGGACTAGCAAGTGTGCTTTTAGTCTGCTACATAATGATGAGAATTTCATTTTTGCTAGGGGAGTTTGTCCAGAATTTGCTGATCTACCGTGTGAATTTTGTATTGATGTATGCTGAAGATTATCCATAGCCGCTATTGTTTCTGTTACTAAAACGACTAACATATTTCTATATTGTTCGAAATTATCAATTTTTTCCATGTATATGAGAGAAGAAAGTGATCCTAACGTGTTGAAGCAATTGAAAATTGATTCGAAAACTGTTTGGCTAGGATATAATCTGGGATTATCCAGACGCGATTGTTCAAGCAACGAAGGAAGTAGCTGTACCATGATCTTGTAGTCTCTACCGACAAATGAGCGAATGTTTTTCAATGATAATGTCAAGTTACGGTGTAAAGCTTTTGAGTTGTAATTGCGGAATAGATCTGTCAATGACGCAATATGATTATTATCCATAAAGTTATCATACACAATTATGAAACAATATTTTGTCATTCCCAGTAACAACGTGTGAAGTATCTCGACAGGTAGGTCCTTTGAAAGATCGATGGCATCCAATTTTAAAAAATGCTCACCGCCAGTAAACTTAAATCCAAGTTTGCTCCAATCGCTTTCAAATGCAATCCTTGCCCGAGGACGTCCCCTATTTGGAAGAAAAACAGGTTCCGGTCTTTGTTGATATTGCAAAGTCGCAAAGTCTTTATAGTCCTGGAGTGTACGAGAAGGTGCAGAAAAACCAGATGCTCTGTAATGCAATGATGGTGGTTGTCCATTAGCATCCACAGGTTTTGATGGGTCCGACTGCCAGTAACAGAATCGACAAGGATGGGTGGCCCTAGATCCTTTGTGAAGAGCAATTTCGGCCTGACGTACATTATCACCACGGATGAATAAAACTGGCGAAATCACGAAAACATTCTGCTTGAATTGGGAATCGTACATAATCATCCCCTTTTCCAAGTTGTACAAATCATTCGTCAAGGGTTCTATCATTTCCATTGCCGTTATTTTATGATTACTTGTACAAATGAAAAAATGGTTTTCGTATTCATTGCTTATTTTTAAAGGAAGTGCCGATATGGTCATGGTCCAAGTATCAAAACAATTCCATTTCTTGGATCTATTTCCACTGGTATTGTCAGAGAACAAAGATATTGGGACAATTCGAACTTTCATATGTCTCCTTGTTAAATGGTCGATTGGAACTTTATCGCGTTCGGAAAGGCAGTAGTTGATAAAATCTTTATGGAACCCATTTAATTGTCTTGAGTGGGTTCGTACAACCTGATCAGTGTTGCTGACGATATTCATCGATGCGAGTAGATACATGTCAATTAGTTCCAAAAGAGATAAGACGAATGAAACACTTGATATAGACATGGTATTCTTTTCTGAAGTAAGTATAGCCAAAAAGGTGTTATGATCAAGCTCTATGGCATATGCTTCAATAAAAATTTGCCCTTCGAAAGTAAAGAATTTTGAAATAATATGTGTTGAGCCAGAAGAGTTAATCACTACATCCCCTAACCAGAAATCATTTGAATTTCTGCTCACTTCTTTTGGAACCATGGGAGACTGGAATAATGGGCATTCCTTCCATTTGAGGCCTTGATTGAGTGTGGTTCTCTTGTTTGGGGAAAAATCCGGCAATGAATTCAAAAGAGAGACCTTGGTAGTATTCGCCTTTAACAAACGCAGATGATTCGATGGTTTGATGTACGTCAGATCGACGGTCGAACCATCACCCTTGGGAACAGTAAAAGTGACCACCTCAAGACGAGGGAACTTTCGTCTTTCGGAATGACTTTTGCAGATACGATCGTCAGATGGTACGTTTTTGATAGGATCAAATCCTTGCGGTCGATTCTGGATTACGTCTCTTTCTTTATGCGATATTTCGATAAGAGATCGAATCAAACGTAATGCTTTTTAGGCGATTCTTTGCGAAAATCTGTCCTGAGAGCCTTTGAAAAACATTAAGCATTTGAGTTCCATTTCATTTTTGAATGGATAAAATGGATTGGCATGAAAGGTTGAAGTATGATCTGGTTCTTCATGTGGTTGACTGGCGCTGTCTATCAGATCACTTTCGTCAAAAACATCATAATTGTCATGATTGTCATTATCATCAGAATAACTAGATCCATCTTCTAATTCGACCATGTCGTTAAAAGATTCGACAGCGGGAACATCATTTGTCATATCATAATCATCAGTGTCTGTGTCACTATTAAATGGATATTAACATATATAAATTTTAAAGTTACAACAAAAATCTTACTGCCAAAGACGTAAGTTATGTGCTAAGTCTAAATGGCGATTCGCATTCGATGGATTGGAGAAATATTTCTTGCAAATGGGGCACTGTGTCGAAGGCTCGTTTACGCGGAAAGATGAAAACTGAGAGGACATTTTTGCGATTACAAATCGAAACAAAAAATGGAAAAAAAGGAAATAGATGCAAGTTATTTATTTGTTGAATGTGAATTTATTTTACTCCTCTTTTTCTTTCACGTATTGATTTTTCAAATTTTCTCTTTGGTATGTACCGTTGTCTATTGGTGTTGCTAAGTAAAAAAGTCTTCAAAAAATAGCAGACGATAACGATACTAAAAACTCGATAGGATTATTTTAGAATCTACTTTGTACTTTTATTGAAAATCAACTTTTTGTAAGCCTTTATAAATGATCTTCACATGGCTCTTTACTTTATTAACATGTACTTTATAATTAGCTTATTCGCTCAGGATATACCGAAAGGAAGAAAGGTAGATCTTATTATTCTTTAATTCATACATTTGTTCTTTAACACAGTCTTTTTATTCCTTAAAATATGGTTAGATTACATAAATCATCAAACTAAAGGTATATCAGATTTTCATCTTAAAAGTATGATACTTTTTCTAATGGCTATCTTTCTAAAACAGACTTATATCAGTATCTGTTTTTTCCCGTTACAGTACTATTACTCTTCTTTATGGCTTATTTTATAAATCATTGCAATACAAGTTTTATACAATAAAACAGATTTTTATGACGTAAATATAGCATGTAAACGTATATAAGCATTTCTCCGATGCGTATTACAGATAGCTTCCCCCAAAAACCCCCAATCAAAGACCCCCCCACCCCCATAATCCAAAAAAAGTCAATTTTTTGATCCGCCGTTCGTAAACAAATAACACAAACAAAGCTGCAGAAAAATACACTGGGTGTGTATGCAAATCATTGAATAAACAAACGATGCAAATCGTGGCTAAAGGTCTTCACCAGGGGAGCGAAAAAACACAATTTGGAAACCCCGAGAATAACTACGAGAATAACTACCAGATTAATTCCAAATGAAGTAAAAATGTGACTAAACAAACATGCAAGCATACATATTTTCACTATAATGACTTCGCTATAATTTTATGCTGTTTGCAGCTAATGACTTTAGTAAAATCAAATCCGGAAATGATTTTCTAACCTTATCCTAATTTGAATTAATCTGGTAGTTTCCAAGGTGAAATATGCCTTGGAAACTACTCAAAATCACAAACATTGCATGTATACTGCATGTTTGTTTAGTCACATTTTTACTTCATTTGGAATTAATCTGGTAGTTATTCTCGTAGTTATTCTCGGGGTTTCCAAATTGTGTTTTTTCGCTCCCCTGGTGAAGACCTTAAACAAATAACTTAATTATTGAATGATCCCATGTATTTGAAACATAAAGCTTAATCTATTATTACTTTTTAGGTCTTAATAAACATTTGTATTTAGCGTTTCGGGAATTGCCAGGGTTGATCCTACACTATTCGCACAAAAACACACAGAAACACGCACATACACATAAGGGCGAGGTTTCATAAACGTTAATTGTTGCATATAGCAAATTATTCGACGTATAAGGGAATATTATGAGGAGAGTATGTTCTATATTAGTTTATTTTATAAACAGTAAAAAAATCAGCTCTGTATATCTTTTTTGTGAAAGTATCTCCCGTATCAGACCTCAAAGGAGAGTAAACCAGCGCAATCCGCTACGGCCAAGCATTAAAGTTAATTATGCAGCGCAATCGCGTTGTTCCTATATTTTGACAGTTTGCATAACCTTTTAATAAAAATTGGATACTGGGGCATGCTTAATAATATATGTTTTTGTTTACCTACCGTTAGACTGACATAATGGTCCGGGAATTGAGGTGGTTAAGATGATATAAAAAACATTTAAAGTGTATTTAAAAAATATGTCTAAATGATATCCTATAATAGATACGCATGTTTGGATTTTAAAAAACTAAAATGAAACAATATATGATTATAAATTTGGCATGACAAGGGTGAGAGTAAAGCATTACATTTTAAAAAGTTTGAACAAAAAGAAAGAAAAGATATTATCTAAAAAAGCCGAAATAGATATTTCCTTCTTTTCCTTTTTTTCTACACTGGGGGCAACTGATTCTTTGTAGTATGCATGTGGAGTAATACTTAATAGACTTGATAGTGGATGACTTCCAAAACGCGGAATAGAATTGAATAGAATAGACTTGATTTTTTGGGTTGTGTAACGCGTAATTAACCTTAAATTTTACAGCTTAAAATTTTGAAGTTAATTCGACCCCCCTACCCCCCCCCCGAATTAAAAAAAATTAACAAAAAATCATCTTTCTATTAAATAATTCATTTCTGATAAACGCTAATAACATTCAGATAATAAATATGAGATATATGGATAATATCTATCAAAACAGTTTATTTATTTGGCTCTTTTACGCTTCTGAGAACCGTCTTTTTTGCCCTTTCAGGAGAAGTAACAGTAAGTTGCTACTGTGCATATAAAAATGATGGGTTTTAGTGCGAATGGAAGGAGCATCATTGATAATAGTTAAACTACCTTGGTTACCGGTGTCTGGATGTATTCAGACATCATTGTCATCTGAAAATGTAGCTGTTTAGGTAAAGTTTTGCATATATGGTACGGGTCAAAAAAGTTAATTCTATTTTCAGTGTTTTGGAACAAAAGTAAAATTAACTCGGAAAATCAAATTTCCGAAGTTAATTCTATTCTATTTAATTCTATTTTGTGTTTTGGAAGTCATCCAGTATGTTTGTAAATAAAAATCACGTTAAACCCTAAAAATTGAAAGTCCATTTATACTGGTCAGGTACCAAAGGTCTTACACTTTTTCGGTCTTGATTGGAATAGCACAATAAACACTGTATTAAATGAGAGCTCATCTGTGTATATGATTATTTCACCTTTTTCATCCAGAAATTTCTTATTTTAAATAAAACTAGACTTACCAACTCCTCATCAAGATATTCTTCTTTGCCTATCAGAGAAACTAGAAGTCGTAGTAGCTCCGTTTTGTCGGTGACAGACAATATTCCACAAGAAGATATGGTATCTATTGCTCCCATAAATACGTCGCAATTCAGCAGCAGAGATGATTCAGCAACTTTTGGTGCCTTTGTAAAATGTCTTCAGATAACAGGAATTAAAAATGATCTGAACAGTATAAAAAATGAGGCCAAGGAAGCCATCGTTACCGGAGAAATTTTGAGGGCACGATTTGACATGGTAGAAGATAAAATTGACAAAATATTGTCTATTCTTTCCGGGGAAGCTGCTGTTTCTTCAGCTGCCCCGCATTGACTAATGAAAATGTGCCTCCTTTCCAAATAGGAGGTGCACTTTTCAATAGTTTGTCGGTATGTCACCAAGAATAGAGAACCGTTCATGTGTCTAATCTACCTTTTAATTATAGGCTTGGATTAAAACGTCCATTGCTAACCAAAAGGTTGATAGTCTGGATTGGAACCTATCCAAGCAATTTACGACGGTAGAGAACACACGTATAACTAATAACATAATCGATTTTTTTGGCGCTCAAATCTCATTGTCAACCAAAAAGAACTGGACGGAATCGATTACGTACAACGATCTTCAAAACAAGATCAGAAATGTCTTTCGCCGTCAGCAGGATAACGAAAAGCAATCTCCTGCAGCAAAGCTTTTGAAAATTAAGAAAGGTACAAGAAAGGGAAGAAGATTTCTGTAAGTTGCGAATATGCAATGCGTTTCCAAGGTTAATATATAATATAATTGTAGAAATGCAATTACAGAAAAAACGTGATGGTCAACGAAGAGTATGGCAAAAAAAATGAGAGATACTTGAGGTGATGGCATAGAGAAGCTCTTGATAGAGCAACTCCAAAGTGATGAGGAAAGCACGGATTCCGAATTAGGAAAGACTAAAAAAAAAACCCACGCTTGCGGGTTATGGTAGGCGGACAGATGAGGTATACAAATTGAGTGTATTCCTGATAATAGAATGCATACTAAATCAATTCGTCTTTAGGCACGTCGCGCCTTTGAGCATTTTAATGAGTATGATCTCATTTTGAGAAAGAACGCTGAAAAAGAAAAGGAGACAAAGGATGCGGGACGATTCAAGCATGTAGTGATTAAACCCGAATTTCTAAATTAGGCACCCGACTGGGCACGAGTCCCCGAATTCCAAGTAAACAATTATTTTCTTCTTTTTCAATCTGTTCCCCCTTTTCAAACAACATTTTTTTTTTACATATTCATAGTGGTTTATTAAAATTAAAAATGGCATAGGTGAATTAGCTTAAACATATTTTTTTTCTTGAGGAATTATTACATTGCAGCCGTTTTGAATTCGTGGATTACTAGAATTGTCAGAACTACATGCAACCGTGATTGCGTTGTGTATTCTATGTACAGGTAAAATCGAATGTGCATTTGTATTTTCATAGCCTTTGCATATTTTCATAGCCTTTGCATATTTCCATAGTTATATTTTCTAAAATATTGTTACCAGGGTTGACAGGGATAAACCACCGTACGAAAGCGATTGTGTGTGGGGTGACACTGCCGTTTACAATTATGATGTGTTGAAAGAAATATTGTATCTCGCCGTAAAAGCAGGCAACGGATTCCGACGAATGATTGTTATTAAAGAATGTTTGAATATACGCACCTTTCATCGATCTTGCCATACAGCTTTTGTACATGATATCAGATTGAAATTGTTTGAATATTCTGGCGTCGGCACCAACATAAATTGAAGGAATGTTATTGGAAAGTGAATTACCATAGTTGTTGCATATAGTTGTCGTGGTTAAATGAAAGATTGGTGAATGAACGATTCGGATAGCATAGCGTGTAATAGTCAATAAGAAGCATACGGTGTGATGGATCGAGCGGAGTGGATTTAATTTCATCAAAGCTAGTCTGGATAATGTTCGGATGAGAGTATAGCATTTCCGATCCGGTCACCACACCTCCCGAATTGGTACATTCATAGGAGGCAATTTGTAAAAATTAATTCGATCTTGAGGACTGGAGCTTTTGTATAAGGAGTGGTTGATAGCGCTGGTGTTGTGGAGAATGTGGACTTGATCTTTAGAAATGATATTGGTGCTTGTTAATTGTTTAATGAGAGACGAGATATGAATGCTTTCCAAAAAATTTGTCATGTACGAAGTTTGAATTGATCGAAGGTTTCTATTTTCCGTCGACTGCTTCAGAACATTATTCATTTTTCGAGAGAGAAACAAGAAATGTTGAATGTACAAGCCTGCACAAGTTGTAACCAGTTTGCATAATGCTTTTTGTGGAATCCATCGACTAACCTGCCAGAAACAATCATGGACTTTAAGACATATTCCGAATAGTGCAATGTTCAGATTTCGAATACCATACCCTTCATATAAGAAAAAGCTCCTATTATTTTGGCATGTATAGAGCTGCAACTGTTGTTCGTGATGATACTGGAAGCGAGTGCGGCCATACTGGAACGTTTTTACACAAGGTTAGTAATGACATCTGGGTATTTATAGTGCCATAAATTTATAATACCTCTGATAGTTTTGTGGTTTAAAAAATCCAAATTTTTCACACTTTGACATAATTGATTTTGCAAGACCCAGCCAAATGCAATGTAAATGATCCTGGGTGGTAACTTTGACAAGATCAAGATATCTCAAACTCCTTAAAACGATATATCTCATACCGTGGGACCTGTCTTGGCGATCTCTTTCGGCATTATTATGGCTATTTAACCACTTGTCGGATTGAATGTCATTCAGCTTCTTATTGGCGTTTGCAGGATAATGGATACCATCAAAGCTGGAATAGTCCAAATTAGATGTATCAGGAAAAACTTTAAACGAGCTATCACATCGGAAGCTTGATCGTAAAGAAGAAAATCCAGTAAATCCGCTCAATGTTTGTTGCATGGGTAAATCGCACAAGATTTGATACAAACAGGCTCTGACAGTAGCATCGTAATCTTGGCCATGTTTCCCAGAATTGAATGTAGACATTTGAACACCAAAATACAAGGGGCGAAGTTGGTTTGTAACAATGGATAATAGGCGTTGTGTTTGACAAGTGTTGGGTTCATGAGGCCCTTCTATTAATGCAAGCAGTATCGTGTTTTCTTTCTTTATGCGGTACTCGATGGGTAAATTATTTACTTGCGACGCAAGAGGTGGAAGTAGTATCATATGGTGGGAATCCATTTATGTTTAACTGGGTTGTAAGTATATCTCATCTTTCCCTTTTTTTTGTATTCTAACCTGTGTTCAATGTCAAACATAAAGATCTACTACTGTTTACAAAAGGAGAAAGAATACTTCGTCACATTTTTCCCTGGGAGCAAAGGTACATCATAACAGTTGGGTTTACAGCCTCTTTAAAAATACGCCATTCTTCACATTTCTCCTTGAATCCTTCTCTCAAATACAACTTTTGGATCGAATTTATAAGACAATGGTATACAAACTTTTTGATTGGAGTATCGAAACCGTTTTGACATAAAGGGGTTTCACAAGATATACTTTTGAGGATATTGATAAATGTACATATTTATGGAGGCCCAGGCTGTGTTAACCCGTTGATTGTAGCGTTAAGATAAACTGAATATCATTTAGGACAAGTTGCGTAGACAGTCATATCTTTGGTAAGATCGATAAATTCATTTTGAAGCTTGATTGTGGGTAGCGATTTTGGAAATCCAAATTGCTAAATAGCATACGTAACAGATTAAGTAAGTTTTGTGTAGCGATGATGGTCAAAAAGACCATCTGGAATATAAGTACAAAACAACAAATAAACAAGTAAGTGGGATCTTGTGGTATTCTGGGATGATTATTTTGATAGGCTACAATTGTTTCAATAAAGTTGCAAATATTTATTCCTACATTTTTTTATGATAAATTTTTCACCTTGATCATCCAAATCATCTAGCATCTTGAGAACTTCATCGGTTCAATATCCCACTGCTGCTTTCGATAGTCACCTGATTTTCATTATCATCATTTTCAGCAATACTGTAAGATTGTTCAAAGATATGGCCTTCTTCATAATCGCGCTCATCATCTTGAAGCATTACTCAGCATCATGTTACAAATCATTTTTTTTGTACATACCTGAAGAGCATTCATCTTGAAAATGGTTATCAACTTGAGTCGAACTGAAATTAACATTTGTACACTCTGCTTCAATAACAGATACGTTTAAACGTAAAAATTCTAAGCTGGTGTCTACTACGGCGTCATCTGTTAAAATTTCTGTTAGTATAGATTATACTTTGTTTCAAGTAAATATCTGATGAGGGTTACAGACGTTTTTCTAGTTCATTCAAACTCCTTTTGGAAGCGCCGCCTTTTGGCATGACTCCTCGTACATTTGTTTTTCTGAATGTCGTGTAGCAGTATTAATTGGAACTGAGCAACCGCCACACTTGTTGCAATGGCAAATCTTGGTCCCTTTTTTTTTGTAGTAGACATTATGATAGCTGATGGAATTCATACCCGGTTTTTTTACTTTATCTATAGGGAGACAAAGACGTCCCCAATATACCAATAGAGCATTTACTGACACACTTAGGCGGATTCGTTGTCAGTGCAACTGTTCCAAAGGCCGAGAGTGGTACACAACTCCCATCGTACCTTTTTTTTTTTCATGCATAATGAAACGACAGACGAAATATTGTCACACGGTATTTTTGATGCATCGTAGAGAGGTTGTCGCTCTAAAAATTACTTTTTATGTCCTTATTATTTTTACATTTTATTTAGCTCGAGCAGATAAGTTTTATGGTGCAACCTGAAAAATGACCATAGGATACTATAAAATACAACATATACTTTTTATCCTTTAAATACTAATCTTGAAGCAATAAAAACTACTTTTAAAGATAAAAAAAAAAGGAGTGTAAATGTATGATCTATAAAATACACAATATCCATCAACCAAAATTTTTTTGTTTGTATTTTTTTAAAAAACTCTATCTTGGTTTTTTTTAAACATGGTCAAAAAAAAAATATGAGCTACACTGATAATTGTATTTTTATTGATGAGAGCGAATTCGACATTAACATGAAGTCGCCTACAACAGAATCAGCTCGAGGTATTCTTGCCATAGTTACAAGTCCTTCTGCACGAGCAATCAGGCAAACAATTCTCGGAGCAATTTCAACACAAGGTTATTAATATGGAAATTCGTGTTCCCTTTACGCTAAAAAGAATAAAAGTCGTGGAAGCCCAGAAATGAAAGGCAACTGCTGTAAAAGCAGAAACACATAGAAGAACAAACGCAGGCTATTATACCAACTTTATCAAAAAAAAAAAAAAAAAAAAAAAAACTATGGATGAAAGGGACAGGAACCTAGTTTAAACAGTCTTATATAATCACGGATAATTCTCCAATTCATGGAAAAAACGATAATTTCAGCCAATGATCGAAAGTAGAGGATATAAATGAGTTTTCCTTCCTCCTTATTCTCCTGAGCTTAATTCTATTGAGTATTTCTGGGCAATTGTTATGTTTTAGATGGCCTTGAAATCGTTTCCTTTCTTTAATTTCACAAGTCTTTCTAAGGTTGGCACATTTGGTCCCTGTACAAAAAATGGGTTGCTCATGGTTGTTCGAAACGAATTAAAACGAGAAAAAAAAAAGAGCTTTCCATAATTTCAGAAGGTGATTTATGTTACGTCACTTTGTCCCCCCTTTTTTTTTGTATGTGTTTAACTCAGCTATCAAAAGCTTGTGTTTCAGGATGTGATTTCTATAAAGCGCAATACTTTTTTTATATATTTTGTCCCTCATTCTTTTTTTTCTTTTACTTTCTTTATTTCTATCATTGAAAAGCGTTCTGTTTGGTGTTTTAATCCTTATTTTTAATTAACCAACAAGTGGTAAGACCCCTCACATAAATGTTCAATTGGGTCCATATAATAATTCTTTTATGTTCCTAGTTGGTTCTTTAAATTTTATAAATAAACGCTGTTTGAAACCCCAAATAACAAGTCCAAGGGTGTTCTCAAGCAAATTATTTAAAATTTTAAAATCCTGATTTTAATTAAAAATATTTGACCCCACCACTATGGAGGGGTCAAATTTTAAAAAATGTTTTCTGACATTAAAATATCATTTTAACTCGAAAAAGTACTAAAATCACATCACTCATTTTGTGTGGGAATTCTTTTCTTTCATTACGATTCCATTCTGGCTGCTCTCAGGCTGACCATCAATAGGGTAAGAAGCATTATTTTGGTTGTTCATTTTTAAAATAGGTAGAGGCAAAGGTAAAGTATGTTTATTTTGATAAGAATACAAGAAAGAAATAAAATAACATTGGCCTCTGTGCCATGTACAAATGACAGTTTAGCATTTTCCCAAATTGGAGTTGTGTTTTTTTGTGACTTTTGATTTTAATTAAAGGATTTATTTTAAAATTTTAAATAATTTGCTTGAGAACACCCCAAATAAATTAAAGGCTGTGTGATACCCTGTGACTGGATTCTTTCCAAACCTGGGGTACGCGTTGACACTGCCCTTTTCCTTATTTTATTCTTTCCCACAAACACGCAACAAATGCTGTATTAAACTTTCCTCATGTCATGCCACCCTTGATTGCAGATTACCAAGTAATTATGCTAACAAGGGGCTTGGTCTTTATTTTATTCTAAGCTTTGCACCCAATCTATAAAGTTTTAAAATATTGACACCGCCCACCAGCTACCAGCTACAAAGTCTTGGTTTCGATCGAGACATGCTTTGAATCCGTATCAATGTAGCTTTTAAAATCGTCTTTTGCTGAATTTTTGTAAATCAGAATAGTGAATCATAGCAGCGTGTTATTGGAGTCACTACCTTGAAAGTGAGATCAGAAAATGTTTAATTTTAGCAAATAATTATCTGTACAACCAACAGATTCTCATGATAGAGAACCCGTCCTTTAGGAAATAAACTGGACATCAATTTGGAATTGATGATAATTGCCATAGACTATCCGTAGACAATAAAGATGGTAGTGACGAAATTGCACTGGAGATTATGAAGAATCGAACGACGTCTTTTCTATTACAATAGCCATAATCGACAAAAAACAGCAGAAAGCAGCATTAATGACAAAGTCAAAAAGTATTAGTCAGATAAAAAATACAGACAGAAATGATAGCAAATAGTGGATCTGTGTTGCATAAAGAAACATTTTTTGGTGTACAAGAAAAAAGAGGTATCTCGTGGATGATAAATAAAAGTCGACGGCTATTGTAAGTCTGTTTCACAATGTTTAGATAATTAATGAGAGAGAATATTTATTCGAGGATATAAAAGACTTGTGTGATGATTCTGTGTGAAGATGGGACACCTATAGGGCGCGAGATAGATCATTTAATATGTGGCTTCTGAATGTGCACAGACAGCCCTTTCTTTACTAAAATCCAGCAATTGGCATGTCTTATCATCATCAGCTCAAAAGGGGGCAGGATTTATGTTTGCGAAAGAGGTGGGGAGAGTAAGTTTTTTGTCTCTTTATATCAGAGCTGTTCTTCTGAGCTGGCCTTGTGCTAAAGAGGAGTATATTTGATAGGGGACAATGTATGCTTTTCCTTTCAACACTGAGCCCATATTTCTTTATTTATTTGGAGATCTGTAGGGTCGGTCAAATGAAAAGCAGATTTTTATTTTTACAAAACAGAAATCTTTATTTATAAAACCTTACACTAAATGTTGTGTAGACAGCTACGTCCTTACTTTGCGAAGATCTAAATATGAAATTACTGCTTCTGCTGCTGCCGTTTTCCTATTATCAGCCCTAAAAGTCTGTACTCACTTTTTTTTTTTTTTTTTTTTTTTTTTGAAAAAAAGAGAATGATCAATACTGTCCATAAAGAAATAATTCCACTCCCTCGTTTAGGTATAAAAATAAGTAACATATGGACAGACCTTTTTCAATAACTCTTTCGCAGTTGTTTTGTAACTATGAGTGATCCAACAATCCAAACATTTTCCAGCAATTTCTAGTCATCTTGATGGCCGTGAGCTGCCAACCAATGAAGACAATAATGTTGATAGGGTACCATACTAAATACAATGGAGACCATTGCATCTTCAAGTACAGTGTTATCACTTTAAATTCAGATAATGTGGGTTTTTTTTTTTTTTCCGAACAAACTGTAACATGTTTGCAGAAAGATTCAAATATATTCCGGACAGCAATAAAGTGATGTTCAGACAAAAACTTCATTGATGTTCATAAGATACATAACCAGATCCCATTTAATATGTCTTCTTCATCGGGAGTGTCACAAGGCATCAAAAGTGAAAGTCATATATATTTCGATCAGCTATTCACAATTGGCACATACACTTTTGCGCAGACATCGAAAAAGGCTTTCATAATTAAGTCTGAACATTAAAAGTTTACTAATAATCGCTTATTAAAATATTGTATCAAGATCCCATTAAGCGGGCAAAGTGAGGATACGAATATGAAGATTTAGGGGGGTGTATTGGTAAAACTTAAAGCTTCATAAGGTGAAAATTAAAAAAAGGGTAAAGGTTTTGTTTGCAAATAATAAGATAGTAAATAAAAGATCAATTTGACAGGTTAGCATGATTTCGAATTGAATTTCAGCTAGGCCGTCGGTTTTGCATGAATGGGTTACGAGATCAAAAGTCAAAAGGACAAAGCGTTGGTCAGTGAGGATTGTTTGATGTGAGTTTGATTGGCACTAATGTGAGAGCGTAATTGTGTGACGTAGTAAATAGCGGGGGGAAAGTAATGTATGTAAGAGGGTTGTTTTTTTTCTTTTTTTTTGCACTGTATATTTTTTTTCCTCATTGCACTATTCCATAATCCACTTGTAGAAGAGAACACCAGGACCGGGTTCATCGACAAAATTTTCTTGTGTCTTATGACAGATCTGGTCAACGATGAAGAGAATGTTGAGGAGATCAGTTCAGAGAGACTGCCATTTGATTTTTAGATTTTGATTTTCGGTGTTGGACTTGGGCTTGTTTGTTGGAAGGGTTTTAAGAATCGCATCGATGGGGTTGATATAGTTGTGAAAACCACGCTGAATGTGCTCTCAATATGCTTCCGGTATTGCTGGGCATACAAACAAATGATTTGAACTCATCAAACCGCCACAGTAAAAATTCCGCTTTCCACCATGTGACCATTTCATGCGTCACCTAAGGATTCGCCTAAGTTCTTTTCTTTTCTAGTCATGGGAATTGTCAGAATTGGAGCTAATTTAAATCGGATCTGCAGCGTTGTACCATCTTTTCCGAAAAATTGATGATGGCGTTTGACTTGTATGAGGATATTTTGTGAGTAACTTTTGTGTATATTGGTATATGTGAGACATCCTGTATTAGGGCCTGGCAGATAGGATTTTTGTTTTTGATAGGAGTTAATTTGCTGTATCTTGTATTTGATTGGATTATCTTTTGGATGAAAGAATCAGTAGGAAGGGAGGTGTAGTGGTTTAAGTATTTGGAGTTCAATGTGTACCGACGTTCGACCATGCTCGGAAGGTCGGGTCTCTTAGGAACAGCCAAATTTTCTTAGGGACAGCCAGGGTGCTCGTAGTCGCAATGTTGGATTATGGTACTTTAAAGGCACCAAGAGGCCAATATAACTTACCGTCTCGAACTGAATACAATTTATTAGAACTAGCGTATAGTAAACCAGTATGTGTGTGTTATAGCTTAATTAAAGCTTCTCATTTGGTTTTAACCTTAATAATTCTGCGCAAGATTAAAATCAAACGAGCGTAAAGGCGAAAAAGTGATGATAGAACTGTCAAAACAAGTTTAAATCATTTAATATTTATTTATTCGTAATTAGCACATTGTTTTTAATTATAAATTTTTGTTCCATGTCTAAAGGACAGCCAAATTACAGATCTTATGTTATGACTATGCGCTCTTTGGCTGTCCCTAAGAATAGCGAAAAATGAAATCCCTAGGTAACAGCTTGTTATTAATTTATGTCGATTTAAACAAATGCATCCAGGTTCTTTTTTATGTATCTGTTAAAAAACTCTTCTTTCTTACTTTGAATTACAAATTCGGCTTTTTATTTCAGAGATGATTGACATAAAGTTTTTTAAAAAAATACAAATTAAATTAAATAAATAAGCCAAGAAAGTCCATGATTATTTTTTGTAAAAGAATATTAAGCATGGC